>NC_056730.1:730888088-731188088 GCF_019279795.1 Protopterus annectens
TATCCTGTCTAATAAAATTATAATCACTAGTAAGTATTTCCTCATCTTTAATTATATCAGGAGTGTAGGTAGCTAGGGCTGCATGAAATTCACTATTTTTTTTTTTATACTTCTGAGGTTAAAATTAGTTATGAGCAAGTCTGATTTGGAATTTTTTACGGGAAGAAGGTGGAGGATAGTATTAGCAGGTGTGGTGGGTGTTTTTGGGTGGGGTGGGAGTAGCTGTGTTGGTCCTAGGTTAGGATGTATGTCTGCTTGGAGTTTGATTTCTGTTAGTGAGTGCAGAAGGAGAGAGAGTTTGAACGTGGATATTAGTCGATGAAAGAAATCTGGACAGGAAGGAGGGTTGGTGGTATGGACATATTTGTAGTGGAAGAGCAATATGTTAGAGTTAGTGCAGAGGTTAGAATGGATGTGAAAAATTGATTGTTTTTGGTTTTGTATGTTATGTATGTTATGTAACAGTGGGGAGTGTAGGAGAGGGGTATTGTGTTATGTTTGATGTGATGAAGGTAGTGGATTGGGAGGCTAGGTAGAGGGTAATGAGTAGGAGAGAGAGTCGCTCAAAAGAGCGGGGATAACTGACATGGTGAAATAGTAGGGAAATAGGAGACAAATATGGGTGGGTTAGTGTCTTCAGTTTAGTAGAGAGAGAAATGTACTTACACAGTGATGTGGAGACAGTGTTACATGAGACAGTAGGGGAAACAGTGTTATATGAAGGATGAAATGGTTAGTGAGGTGGGAGGGGAGAAAGTGAAAAAAAATAATTGACTGTGGGTGTGTTGGATGAAATAGCTGCAAGTTATAGGATAATGAGTTAGGAAGGTGTGGTTTAGGTTAATAAGTGTAAGGAAAGTGGGATGGGTTGGAATGGGGGCAGGGTAGGGGAGTAAAGTAAGCCCGAGTGAAGGGTGGGTGAACAGAGCGGGTTGAGCCAAGCTCAGAGGCAAGCACAATCCAGAAACAATCAGTAACTATTAATAGTAGGAAAAAAAGGTTTTATTGTGTAGTACTATCAGGTAAGAAATGTCTTAAAGCAGGCTGATTAGTCCAGCATTTAATAGACATATGTTTGTTGAAAACTAACAGATTCTTTTAAGAATGGGGGGTGTTCCTTGCTGACAAGCTGCTTCACAGTCTACCAACTTGCTAGAAAGTAGATAATGCCTTAAATAAGTATATTTTAAAACTTAAAAAAACTAAGCCAACATACTTTGCAGAGAAAAAAAAAGATGCAGCAAGGTGAGAGATAACAGAGCTGTATGATGAGCGATTTTCTTTATGTGTGTGTGTGTGTGTGTGTATATATATATATATTCATATCACTTCACTGGAAGACCATTTTTCATTAACACCCATTTCACTGAAACAAAATTACCTAAAGTTCATTTCACCTAAAACTCATTTCGCTGACAAGTAGGAAAGTCAAAGGCATATGTCCTTTCCCCCACTGTAATGTGATACTGGTGTTAGTATATATAGTTAGGGGGGGGGTTACAGGGCACAGCCCCCCACCTAGTTCGGTTTCACCAAATAATGTAAAACAAAACCAGACAACATAAAACCAAATTAAGTGGGGGGATACACCCCCCACACCTCCAATGTGGGGGGTTGTGTCCACCCCTCCTAACTATATATACTAACACCAGGATCACACTACAGTGGGGGAAATGACATACACCTTTGACTTGCCTTAGATTACTACTTGTCAATGAAATTAGTTTTAGGTGAAATGAAATTCAGTGAAATGAACTTTAGGTGATTTGGTTTCAGTGAAATGGTCTTTCAGTGAAGTGATACAAATCCATATATATATATATATATATATATATATATATATATATATATATATATACACACACACACACACACACACACACACACACACACACACACACACACACACACATATGAAAAGTTTGTCCCTTTAATTATGGTCATGCATTGTAAACACATTATCACATTGCTTTAATTTTGACTATAAAAATAAGGCCAAACATATACATCAAATTAATAATCTTTTCAATGATTTCTTTTATTCCAGTTTCCAAATGATTTTTGCTGTCAAGATACCCAAGTCATTTTAATTTCTCTAGCCTTTTGCGTTCCTAATACCATGACGAGAATGGATCCCATTTCTAACTTAAATTACGACTAAAGTTTGTGAAATTAGTATTGTTTCAATCCAAAAGTGCTCTTTGCAGCACCCACAATGTGCCTAGAACTGACTCCTCCTGCAATTCAGATGGTGTTACATGAACTGGTAGCATATCTAAATAAGACCGTAAATTCTTTTTTATGAGACTCATTGCTCCTACTTCTACTAGAACTGTCTCGGCATCCTTCGTTCACATTGCCCTCATTTCTCTCTGCAAATCCTTTTACATTATAACTTTGAGTGTCTCTGTATATAACACACTGTAATCACTGTGCGCAGCAATACAATGATCTATGCTACTTTTGTCTTCTTTCATGGACTACTATATCTGATTTTATTTTGCATCTGTTTTATGACCTGTTGGTAATGGGTAATCCCACATGATATAAATCATCACTCTCTATAATGCTTTGTGGGTCATGTTTCCAATGCTTCCTAGCTACTTCAGTATTGCAATGTTTGTACAATTCCAACTGCAACAGTCTTGCCGCATTAATCTGCCTTTTAGTTTACAGGCCTTCTTCCATTAGTGTATCACACCCAGCAACAAGATGTGTGACTGTTTCGAGCTCTGTTTTACAGAACTTGCATTTGTTTATTTCTCCCACATGCTGAAAGGACTTTGTAAACCAACATGTATGTAGTCCACTATTGTGGGCCACAAATACTGACCTTTCATCTTTTGGTTTAAATTCACCTCTCCTTAACCATTCCTGTGTCAGATCCTGATCATCATGAAGTTGTTTCAGGAATTTTCTGTAATTGCAGCTATATTTATGCCTTTTCCATATTTCTTGCCTTTTCATCTGATCCTTCTCCTTATATTATTTCCTTTGTTTTCTGGCACATTCAGTTGCTGCTTGATTTTTGTCTACTTCTAGTTTGGTTTCCATTCCTGCTTGACATTGACACTGATAACTTCCCTGCTAAGTTAACAGAAGCATATCATAGATTTGTTCTCTTTATATTTCAAGACTTTTACTATGTTTGGATCTGGTGAGGTCAGCAAATATGTATGAAGTCCTGCAATTGCAGATCTATACATGTAACCAATTACAAGGAGGCCCATACCTCATTCGGAATGAAGACTATATAATCTTGGTATACAGTGATTTTTATATATCATTTGATAAGTATGAGGCATTTTTCTTTTTTCTGTCCAACTGATGCAATATCTTTTGGGGCCATTCAATCACCCAAAACTGTAAGTTAGAACAGGAAGAGCAAATTGGTTTACAGCTTGGACATTGCTCCTAGATATAAGGGCTGTTTTCAGTCTTAATTTTAATCTTCTAAAATATTCCTTAACAACGTCTTGTTTGCATTTGTTCATGTTTTATTGTTAATCCTTCAGCAGTTCCCAAATATTTATATACTCCCTCCTGTTCAAGTTCCTTTATATCACTTTCCTGTCTCAGACTGATATTTCCTTGACATTATCTGAGAAGGTTTTGATCACTTCAAGTAGTGCTTTCAGCTCCTCATCTGATGAACTATACAGTTTTAAATCATCCACAAAAAGATGAGAAATCTTTACACTTTGTTGTTGTCTGGGAGCCAAATTGTAACCACGACCTAATTAGTTAAGTGGACAGCTTAATGGGTTAAGGGCAAGACAAAAGAGCAGCTGTGAGAAAGAGTCACCCAGGAATATCCTCCTTTGAATTTTATCATGGCTTAGCTGGAAAGTGGTTTGTCACTGTAATGTAGTTGATCAATGCAGGGTGTTATCCTATACACCTGTAAGCACTCCTTTATCCATGAATGTGGAATGTTGTCATGTGCTTTTTTTGTAATCTGTCTGTGCCTTATTTAGATTCTTCCCCCTTTTTACAATTCTCCATTATGACTATAGTTACCAACAAATGATCCTTTTTTTCCAGTATTTCTTTATTTTCTTACCCTTTTGTTCTATTGCCATGATTGAGTTTTCTCTGCTGGCATTGGTTCCAGTATACATTTTATACATTATAGAAACGTTAGTTATTAGTCTACAGTTTTTAGGATAGCTTGTAGGTTCACTCTTAAGGAGGAGTATATTTTTTTCCTGTTCTTAACCAGGTTGGTGCCTACTCGGGATGCACATATAAGTAGTTCTTACTCATGGCTAACTCTTCATGTAAAGATTATAATACTTTTAAGCCAGAGGTTAGGTAGTGCATCTTGGCCTGGGGTTTTCCATTTAAGACCTTTTATTAATTTTGTTTCATTTTCTCTGGTCGTTACTTCATCCCGTTTCATATTCTGTACATTTCAACTTACTGTTTCTTTTAATTATTCTATCCATTCAGCATTTTTATTATCTTCCACAGGGTCACAAAGATATTTCTCCAAAATGTGTCTTTTCTTCTTTTTCTATGGTGTTTCTACTCTTTTTGCTTTGTTTTCCAATTCTCTATAAAGCTTTTTGGGCAATCAATGAATTGCTTATTTTGCACTTTTCATTTATATTTATCTGTGCATCTTCGATGTTTTGATGCTTATGCTGATATCTTTCATTTATTATTTGCAATAGTGTACGACAGCTCCAGGTCTGTTCTAATACTGTGAGTTGTTTTGATTACATCTGTCTTTCTAAGTATTTTTGTTGCTCTGTTCCCTCTTGTATACTCTTTTAACAATGATACTTCTTGTCTTAATAGCTTTATAGTTTTCTTCTGTTTGTTACTTCCATGAAGGTATTTGATTTCTTCCCCTCAGTTCCCATATAGCCCTGTCTTTTTGTGGTAAGACTTTATCTATCTGTTATTAAATTAGTGTTCTACAGAAAGTTCCAGAACATCTTCCTGTGACATATTCTCTGCACTTGCATCCTGCATCACCCATTGCTCTTCCATATGGGAACTCACTGACCTATCACTCCACAGTATTGACTGTGTCACAGTTGCCACAGTTTTCTGCTCCTTCCCTTGCTGTGCAACTCCAACTGATCTTTTGTACTGCTTTCCTACTGATGGTTCTACAGTCTCTTCATGTGGCAACTGATCAAATCCTTCCCGTTCCACCTGTTTCTCCTTAATCTGAGAACTCATTGTTCCTTCATGCTGTGCCGTTACCAGAGTTGAATTTTTTACAATAAATCCTTCATTTCACAGATAATCCATAACTTCAGTTTCTACTTGTTTAACTCCATTACTAATCCTCTTTTCTTCTGATTTCTTCCCTTTGTTTTCTTATTTTTTTCTACTGTAAAATGTTCCATATCTGGATGCCTTTGCCTGTATTTCTCTTCAAATACCTTTGGTGCTACTTTTTTGTATGTAATACTTTCCCTTTCTCTTTTACATAAATACTGCACCACATTAAGTCTCTTTTTTCTTTCTTATGTCCTCATGTTCTCATTTCTTCTTCAGCTGTCTCCCACTCCACCTGCTTCTCCTTATTTTGGGGACTCATTGTTTCACCATGCTGTGACATAACCTTTGTTAGACTTTCTACACTAAATCCTTCACTTCCCAAGTATTCTATAACTTTAGCTTCAATTTGTTTAACTTCTACTTTGTTAATCTTCTGTTCTACATTCCTCCTTTGTGACCTTATTTTCTGTATTGTGAAATGTTCCATATCTGGGTGCCTTTGCCTGTATTTCTCTTCAAATATCTTTGGAGCTGCTTTGTATTTGATTAATTAGGCTTTCTTCTTTGCATAAATATTGCACCATATTGGATCTCTCTTTCCATTGTCCATGTTTTATTTTTAGACCTTTCAAAAATCTCTAGGTTTTGTTCTTTATATTTCCATACTTACTCAATCGTTTCTTTTTCCAAATAGTCCAAGATTTCCTAGTAAATATATTTTTTTCAAGAATATGTTGCATTAATGAACACAAATTTGTATTTGCAGCTTTTGACAGTCTTTCTTGTGCAAGTATTTTTCTTTCCTCTAATTTCTCTCTCATCCTGGGCTTCTTGCATAACAGCAACAATTCATAATTTCTTTCTTATCCTCAATGGTTCAGTCTATCATCTTTATGGCTTTTTTGGCCTGTCAGATTTTGTGTATTTTGTGGACTACTACCTCCTTCTGGGGCCATCCTCCCCCTGACCCTGGCCTAACCCCATAGTAGGAATGTTTTCGTGTCTTGAGGATGCTACACTGTCATTTTTTCCAGTCCTGGCACCAGTGTGCCTACAAGGACTAGGCAGTTTTTAATCCAGGGAATTGTGCATCCAGCTTTCTTTTTTAAGTTTAACCTACTTCTGTCCATGTTATATACTATATAAGATACAGTCTATTTATTACTGTCGATTTGGTGAGATTTTGCAAAAACAGGATCTAGCTCATAAAGGTACTCACCAAGACTTGAGAATGAATTCAATTCCAGCAATGCTACCCTCCTTTGCTTGCTGATGTTATCAGCTCTGATGTTAATAAGGTCATTTTTATTATATGTACGAAAGTTTATAGCCTGTTATTCCAATAGATATTTAGATCATTGTTTTTAAACATATTTCTAAGCTTTTATTAATATTACTATTATTTTAATGAAGGAGTAAAGGGAAGTGATAAAAAATTAACAAAAATGTAGAAACACATTTATCTATCTATATATGCTAGCCTCCATGAAGAATTTCCTGTGAGTATATTTTTAAAGGGGGATATAACATGACATTCATTTCTTTTCTACGAATTTTCTAATATTTAAAGGGATATGTTCAAATAAAACTAAAAAGCTTTGGCTAAAACACTCTTCTACTCAACCTCTCAAAATCCAAATGTATGCCCCACTCCAAGAACAATAGCAACTGCTGACTACTCCCTTTTCCAGCTCCCGCAAATGCAGAGGTATGATTTTATGTCAACAGTACAGATGGCCGAACAGTAAATATATCAATGGTATGGAATGTTGATTCAGGTAAGTGGGGTTGGGGAATTGACAGTGTGTGTGCGTGTGTGTGTGTGTGTGTGTGTGTGTGTGTGTGTGTGTGTGTGTGTGTGTGTGTGTGTGTGTGTGTGTGTGTGTGTGCATCCTTGTGTATATGTATGTGAGTTAGGGTTAGGATTGGGGATGAGTAAAGGATGGGCGTTGTGTGTTTGTGTGCAAGTTTTTGTATTTTAGGGTAATGGTTAGGAAGGTGGAAAGATGTAATGTTATTTGTGTGCACCTGTGAGTGTTTATGTGCCCGAGTCTGTCTTGTGTAATGTTAGTGTTATGGGAAGGTTTTAATGACAGTGAGGTGTAGGATGTAGGGTTGGGGGAAGGATCAGGGTTAGGGTTAGCACCCATTAATAAGACCCCCTGCCCTATTTAGTAATGGATGATAACCCTAACCTTTCCCCCAACCCTAACCCTAGACGCACCCCCTGCACCCCATTAGTAATGAGTGTATTGGTGCACCTTGCAGTGTTTGTCCGACTGCGGTCACTGAGGTACAGTTTTGGTTATTTATAGTAGAGACCTGGTTTAACAATAACTTTGGTTGAATGATGGCAGTTATTCTGCCCTTATGATCTCAGCTGTTCAGTGCTCATTCCCACACTGGAGAAGTGATTTTCTAGTTTTTATTCCTGAGAACAAAACTAGTGTAGAGTGGCTTGTTTAACTTACTTATGTATGTCATGGCTACGGCAGAAAGCTGCTTCTGCTGGTAAATCCTTATCTAGTGTCTACCAGGTAGTGTGAGGATGCTCATTTCATTTTCACAGACTTCTTTGTTGCATCAATTAAGTCTGAGCAATTTCAACATAACATCAAGGCTGACAAGAAGTCTGCAGCTTCTGTATAATAATTCCTTTATATTATGTAGTCATTTAGGTTTGCTCTGGTGATCACCTCTGTGATCCACTGAATGGACATTCTCTGAGCTTGGTTTTATAGGTCATTGTGACAACTACTGACCTGGAGGTGAAACCAGTCTCCTGGGCTGGCTACTAACTGATTCACTTTGCATTTGAGCTTCCATTCGTTGCTACCCTCTTTATGAACTGATGCAGTGAATGAACCTTAATCTAGGTACTTCTGATTTTTTTTTGCCTTGCTCCCTAGAGTTTCCTTGTGGAGTTCAGTGCTGATTGCCCAGATTAACTTTTTGCTACCATTAATTCATCTTTGACTTCTTCCCTGGATCTCACTGCTATATATTCTATACAGCCAGTCCACCTATTAGCTTGTCAGCCATGGCATGACACTGAGCTCTGACAAATAATTGGATGAATAAAGATTTGAATATACCACCCTCTTGGAAATATTCATTGATATCCCCAATTATCAAACCAGATAAAGATGAGAAGCAGTGTTCCTCATATAGGCCAATATCATTACTCAATATAGACTATAAGATGTTTATGGCTATATACGCAGATAGGATCAAACACTTTCTTCCTTTCTTAATTCACAAAGATCAAACAGGTTTTATTAAAGAAAGAAATACTTCAGATAATATTAAAAGAATACTAACATTAATAGATTATAGCAAACATAAAGTCCTAGATTTAAATGTAATCTCATTAGATATTAATAAAGCTTTTGATTCAGTTAACTGGAACTTTCTTTCACTAGTTTTAAAAGAATATAACTTTCCTTCTAATTTTAATAATCTTATCTAAATACTATATGAAAAATCTACTGCATATGTTAAACTGGGATCACATAGATCAGGCCCTATAACAATTAAAAAGGGAACTAAACAAGGTTGCCCTTTATCACCATTGTTATTTGCATTACTCATAGAACCCTTTGCAAATCAAATCAGATCAAACAATAACATAAAGGGCATTTGTATTAATAAATTGTTAAACCTTAAAATCCAACTCTTTGCTGATGACATGCTATTAACTCTCTCAGATGCAAATGAGTCTTTGAATGCTCTATTTAACTCCATGAATAAATTTCAAAATATTTCAGGCTTAAAATTTAATGAAAACAAAACTAAAATTATGCCCTGTAATTGTAAAAAAAAAAATAATATAAACAAAATATTTTCCAAATATATAGTAACAGAAAGTAAATTATTATATCTGGGAATAAATCTACTCAATGAATTAACAGATTCTCTAATATTTAACTATAATAAAATACTAGACAAAATAGAACAAACAATTGGTTACTGGAATAAATATATCTTTTCAACAGCAGACAGATTATATCTTATTAAAATAATCATATTTCCCAAAATATTATACTTAATACAAAATTTGTCATTGCCACCTCCCAAATATATTATTCAAAGATACAATAAACTAATTTTAAATTTTCTATGGTTTCCAAATAAACCACTTATAGCCTTAAATAAACATTTACCAAATTGGGAAGACGGTGGAATTAATTTACCGGATATTGATTTATATATTACCTCATCTGTTATTAAAAACATAACACTATGGTTAAATAATTCATACACACCTATATGGAAACAAGCCCATGAGCAGATTTATATAGAAGTCAATTATAATCACATACAAGACAACTTAACAGTAATACCATCACCCCTTATATGGATGTTAAAATATTATTTTTAAAGGAAAAGGAATAATATTAATAAATTGCCATCAAACTATATAAGCTCTACACTTTCAGTGTTCAAAACATATATAAACAAAATACCAAATATTAATTCTTGGATTTTTCTTATTTTCCCTATATCTTTTACACCAAATATTCTAGACACATTCCAAATATCTAAAATAAATATACTTAAAGAAGAAACATTACTCTTTTGGCAACAACTTATAGAGAAAGGGGAAATTCTAACAAATGAACAGATAATTTATAATTATAATATAAATAAAGGCAATTGGTTGTTTTTACAATTTCTAAGGCATTTTTCTTATAAATAAAATAGAACAAATGCAACCTTCAGTTAGACATGAAGCTCCAAAACTCATTTAATACCTTATTCTTATCACAAAACAGCCTTATCAGGGTGCAGGTTATTTGTCTAATATCTATAAAATTGTTAAAAAAACAAAAAACTATCATGAAAAATCATACTGGGATTATTATACTTTAATAAACAACCATCCTCCAATTGAAGAAGAAAAAAGTAATATTCTAAAATCTTCCAAATTTTCTACATTATCAAAATACTGGCAATTATTCACTTGGAGATATCTACACAGAAGTTTCTATACACCACATAGGTTAGCCAAAATGTATTCTATTGAAGATCAATGTTGGAAATGCCATACCAAGATAAAAGCAGATTGGCAGCATGTTTTTTATGAATGTATATGTCTCAATAGTACTGGAAATCCATTAACTGTTTTTTTCAGACTGTTTATAATGATAATTTTCAATTAACAAAGTCTTTAGTTTTATTCAACTCTCCTATTCCAAACTGTGTACCAAAAAAAGACACTAAAATCCTATGGTCACTATTGGCAATTTCATGTAAAATCATAACTATACACTGGAAAAATGATGCTTCTCCTACGTTCAAGGAATTTGAGAATTTAACAACAACAGTTGCTCACATGGAAATATTAACAGTGACGAACAGAACTAAAAGAGCTACTTCTTACTATTACTCTTGGATGAAAGTACTGGAAATAATCGAAAAGATCGAAGAAGATATAACATCTTATGTTTCTAACTTTATATAATATAGAATTTCAATGTTATTTGCATAGACACCAATGTAAATAGTTATATAACGGTTTGAAGTTAGTAATGTTTTAGAAATGTAAATATGTTATTTATCTTTATTTCATGTAACGTTTCTTAAGACATCTTATTTGAAATAATAAAAAAATATTTAGTAAAAAAAAATAATGACAATAATAAGATTTATAAACTTATTTTACTTCAGAAAATGTATATTAATTCACATTCATTTTTCTGTCATTATCTCAAATTAATAGTACTAGTAGTTTAAAACTGTCCATGTCTCTTGTTTCTAAATTTGTCCTGATTCTATGGAGATTTACCCCTAATGTATTGAGAGCTATGCTGTTTTATTTATTTTTATTTATTTTAACATTTTTTATTTTTTTTTTGGGGGGGGTGACATGCTAGCAGAGTCAAGTTAGGCATTTTCTGAATTTCTGACATGCCGAGCCCAAAATGTTTGCCATCACTGACCTAGACAGACTAGTGCAAACACAAAGAGAAAAAAATATCAGTGTCGTACTACAGAAAGGTGTAAAGTTACCTGCTGAAATTCCAAGCACCATAGCTGTGATCCTCAAAACAGTGGAACTAAATTGTGAATTATACTAAGACCAATGTATCTTAGAGTATCCTCTCCACTCTGAGGAAAAGAGATGAAAACATTTATAAATAAAAGTAGCGATGGTGCAATGGGTGTAACAGTGGGCAGCTTATATTTTCATGTCTCACTACTTGCGATATTGGGCCTCTCACTTTTGAAGCAGAGCCACTATAGTCTACAAACATTTGGGAGTAGAACTGCACATTTATCTGAGGCAATCAGGAGAAGCAGAGAGGCAAACAATCACTAAGTGGATAACACTCAAGCACAGGACTCTATAAGGCATGCAAGTTCAGAGTGGCTAAGCAGGCAAGTCAAGTCTACTCAACAAAAGTAGAAAGCATTCAAATAGTAGAAATAAATAGAATGAGAGGAAGACAAAGAAAAAGGTCTATATCACGGCCTGGCCAGAAGTGACTAAACTGATGAGGATGGCTAAGGCCAAACTGGATGGGAAACTAGCACAGAATGTAAACAGGGGAGGAGACAGACAGAGAGGGAGAATTTTTGCAGTAATTTTTCAGAGAAGATGAAGTGGAACACTAACCTTAACAGGTTGTTCATGGATATAAGGTAAGTTACAGATAACAAGAGCATTGCTACATTGTCAAATCAGTTCTTCTTTCAGTATTCACAAAAAAATAATAATAAATAATTTTTATACGATGGGATTTATATACATCAAATATATACTTGAGTGAAATATGCATCGCGCAGTGTTAGCATTTAATGATCTTTTCAATAAGTAGATGGTGAAGGTGACAATATTTTAAGGGTCGAATAATATATGGGCCCATACACTTACATATAACTTTTATATAAATACCACTGTCATCTGAGGTCTACTCGTGATGATGTGTATGAATACTGATTGTGAATGTATATACATTGTGCATGAGATGAGCTTTTAAGAAGAGTTTTTAATAGGTGTATGCAGAACAAATGAAATTGATACAGTTTCTGCCATATTTTAAGAGAAAAGCCTTCAGTGATTTTTTAATGATTTTTTAATGATTCATATAGGTATTTTTATAATAATGCACTTTTATAAGCAAAGCTAATCCATTAGTATTATAATGAGCGACTGCATTTAAGTTATAGAATTTAACGTTTGAAGTCTATATAGAACCTTAAGTTAGCCTGAAGTTCCAATTGAAATCTTTTTACATAACAAGGCATTCATCAATTGATATTTAATTAATTATTTAATTTGATTAATTGATTACCTAACAAGGCATTAAGGTGTTTACCATTGATGGAAGTATATAATGGTTTGGTTTGGACAGTGTAATTTATATCTGAAGAAGCGTGCAAGAAGCCATTTCTGTTATCGTTTTGAATAAAGGATATTTTGGAAATATTTCTTGTTCTCGTGGTGTGTCCCGCTTGGTTGGTTCCTGAGATATTCACAAAAAAAGAAAGAGTACTGTGCTGGTTTCAGAAGAATGCAAAGGCATGTGAAGAAGGATAGATAGATAGATAGATAGATAGATAGATAGATAGATAGATAGATAGATAGATAGATAGATGCATGGGTGGGCCAGTAGAGGGCAAAGGTAGAAAAGGAAATGCTCAGTTTACAGGAAGAAAAGTACAGGATACAGATGTGATATCAGCCACAGAACTCAAAAGCATAACAAGTACCTCTAACAGATCTCTGGTTGGAAGGGAAGTTTCAGACAAGTAGAAGGCAACTTCTGTTGTTCTGTTGTTCACAGAAAGTAACAGAAGCAGTTCCCATAACTATAGGTCAGTTGGCCTGATATCAGTGACCATGAAGGTGAATGGCAATCCTGAAGTAGTATGGCTGACTTTAAAGGGGGGGAGGGCAGAGACAACATATATAGACAGGAGATGCTTGGACAGAACCATGTTCTCCCTGGCTACTTTGAACAAGCTTGGTTGATTTTAGGAAGAGAATGAAAGGGGAGAGACAGTAAAGAGCAGGTAGGTACCTAACATAAATGAAAATGCTGGCCAGAGTATGGGCTTCAGGATCATGTTTTCACTTAGCTTCATTATGCAGCCACTTGCATGATGGAAGCATTGATCTTCAGAGTCCAAAGAAATGGTGAAAGAGGAACAGAATAAATAAAACAAAGACAGACAGACTGACAGCAAAACAAAGTGTTCCTTGTGTGAGCACAGTTCAGCAGAGAAATAGTACTAACTGCTGATGAATACTTTACTTTTATTTCCTTATATGTTTCTCTTCACATTGGAATGAGCCACCTCTGGAAAACTGCTAACAATTCATGTCATATAAAAGAGGAAATAAGAAGCCTATCTAGAAGAAAAGCCCTGCCTAAAACAGTAACAGGTAGAGTATCTGAGGTCTTCTGCATTTGCAGATAGGCAAGAACATAGCAGCAATCCATCAAGAACATTAGGAAGGCCCAGTAGGCAAAATCATCTAGCCACTAACATCAATCCATCCACAACACCTTTTCCCATTTTTGCACGTGGGTCACAGTGTCACATCAACAGTTACAATCATCTAAAGTCAATGTTTGCATCGCTGGGTGCTTAGCTAAAATTAATATTAGAATGCCAACCATAGCAAATGGAGAGCAGCTACAGTCATTCACCTGCATAAGGAAGAAACTTACAAATCCAGGCAATTGCAGACTCATACGCAAAGCCATACAAAGATTTCATAGTTTCATAGTATAGTACTAGGCTATCTGCCCTGGGGCATTTGTAAGCCTAGCCATAGTGATGTGGCTTTTGCCACCCCATGAAATGGTACAAAAAATGTACAGAATAAATTTAGAATACTGTGCCTCTGTCTAGTAGTGACACAATGAAGGTCCCCTTATATAATAGAATTAGTTTACTGTGCCCCTGTCTAGCAGTGCCACAGATGTGACCCCTGGGGTAAACTTACGATCTCCCATCCACTCATCAAGATTTCTCTTGAAGAGAGTCAGTGAGGGGCTCTGCCTAATACGAACTGGGATCTTGTTCCAAAGCATGGAAAGCCTCTGGGTTATGAATCTATCCCTCCAGCATGTCCTATTCATACTTGTGCCGAGGTTTAAGTCTTTAGCTCTCGTGATCCTGATGGATTTGGATTTTTTGAGTTGGAGCATGTCCATCAGATCCTGATTGGACATGGCCTTGTACGTCAGGCAGAGATCACCACTGAGCAGGCGGTATGCTACTGAATAGAGCTGAAGTTTCTTTAGTCTGGCAGAATAAGACATATGTTGGAGACCCTTGATCCTCTTGGTGAGGTACTTTTGTGGTCTCTCCAGCTGTTGCAAATGCCGGGTGAGGTACATACCAAATGGGGCATTGTACTCAATCATGGGTCTGATGAGGGAGGAATATAGGGGTACAATGACATCCTTGGATCTGGATGTGAATCCCTTCATGATGAGGTGTGCAAGGTAGAATGTTTTTCTAACCACTTTGGCAACGTGGGTGCCAAATGAGAGGTCGCTGTCGACTTGGATCCCTAGGTCTCTGATTACTTTTTCCGTACTCAGTGGGTTGCTGTCTATGTGATAATTTGTGGGTACTTTGTTTTTCCCAAAGGGGATGACTTTACATTTTTTGGCATTTAGTTTAAGGCCGTGACTCCGGCACCAGTTGTCCGTTTCTGTGAGGCCTTTTTGTAGGATGTGTGTGTCTGCTGGTGTATCGACTATGGCGCCTAGTTTGCAGTCATCTGCGAACTTTGTCAGCCACAGCCCTCCCATGTTTGCTTTAACATCTGAGAAATAAATGCCGAACAAGAGGGGTCCCAGGACAGATCCCTGTGGGACACCACTTGTGACTGGCTTTGAGTCTGACATTGCTCCAGCAATTTTAACTTTATGGGTTCTGTCCTTTAGCCAGTTTGCGACCAATCTAGTGACATAAGGGTTTACTTTTAAGCTGTTGAGCTTATCTATGGTGCCTGAGTGGGGTATTGTGTCGAAGGCCTTAGCCAAGTCCAGGTATGCTGTATGGACTGCTTTGCCCTCATCAATGGCTCTAGTGACTGTTTCGAAAAAGTCAACCAGGTTTAAAAGGCAGGATCTGCCCTTTACAAAGCCGAACTGGGTGGGGTCAAGTGTCTGTAGGTCCCCTATGTCTCTGTTTATGAGTTCCATAATGATTCTTTCCATAGCTTTGCAGACCAGGCTGGTTAAGCTTATGGGGCGGTAGTTTCCAGGGTCTGTAGAGGCATCCCCCTTGTGGAGTGGGACCACTGTTGCTGTACGCCAGTGTTCAGGTACATATCCTGAAGCAAGGCTAAGGTTAAATAGCATTTTTATGTGTGGGTTTAGCTCCTCTTGGAGTTCACGTAACACGCAACCCGGGAAACCATCAGGTCCCATTTAGTCAGGACATAGGGAACCTCCAAACACTAGACCCATCTCACTTTGGATTTGTCATGGGCAGGCCATGCTTACTCAACCTGGTGGATTTTTTGAAAAGGTCACCAAAGCAATGGATGAAGGCAAACAGTATACACTGCATACCAATACCTGGTCAAAGCTTGTGACACAATTCCCTACCCAGGCATAGTAGAAAAGCTAAATAAATTTGGAATAAACCCCACATAGGATGCAGATAATCAAAATAGGGGAAGTTACCTCTGCAAAGAGACCAGTCACTAATGGAGTACTCCAGGCTTCTGTGCTGGGACATCTCCTATTTGGCATATAATTTTCTTAAGTAAAAGCCAATACCAAAGGGCTCTGGCTGACTGAGTTTGCAGATGACTGCCAGCTAGGAGCAGTCATTAAATCCCCAAATAACTTAGCCATCCTATAGGAAAGGTTTGTGTTAAATAATTAACTGATGTCAAAAGCATGGTCTGAAACTAAATGCCAAAAAAATGTATTATTGTATCCTTTGGGAAGTCATCTACCCCAGAGATCTACTACACTGACAATATGCCCCTAAGAGTTGACCCGGTTCTTCAGGATTTGGGAACTTATATGAACAGTGGCCTAGCTTTTGATCAACATGTGTCTTGTTTTTGTAAGAATGTCCTTCTATATAGCACAGCGTATAAACAAAGGGATGTCTAGATCAAGTGAAGGTCGTTGTCCCACTTTACTTAGCCCTAATTAGCTCAGTTATAGAGTAGAACACCTCCTTTGGCATGTATCTGTCCAGACACATGCAACAGCAAGAACACCCACAGAAATACCATACTAAAAGGATACAAGGCCTAAATAACATGTCCTACACAGACTGACCCAAAGCCCTGTCACTATACTCTATATCCTACACACTGCTAAGAGGCGACCCGTGTCTGGCATACAAGGCACTCCAACCCATTACTGATGAATTTGCTGCACATGATTAAGCCAAAAATACTCAGTCTAGTGATCTAAAACTCTTCTGCGATATCAACAGAGTGGTTTGGAGCGACAGTTATATTTCACAGAGGATACTGCTGCTATGGCACAGACTCCCTATCTAACATAAAATGAAGTTCATTCCTGTTCATTTTCACGTACAACTTGGATCTCTGGATGGGAAACAGAAAATTTACATCAGAACTACTCCCTGTACTGCTAATTGACAGAGGCAGCTCCTAAATGCTTTATCCCATACATGGATTCCCTCAGATTATCTATGGTGTGATCCCAGTTATTCTCATTACGGGTAATACATTATTAATGACCATGGGATGGCTAAGGCCAATCTATAACCAAATGGGATAGATTATTCTGAGCACAAAAAGGGAAATTGTCTTGGCTTAAAAATGGCCCACAGCGGCAGTTAGCTTAGTAGAGCCAGAGCAGGCCGTACTTTACCTGGGTCAGAAAATGTGTTCAAAATCAGGAGTGTTTTGAGTCCCAAAACAGAAAGAATCTTGACTGGTGTGATGTCACTGAGAAATATATTCACAGAAAGTAGAAACATGTATGTAGCAAGAGGAAGCCATGATGTTTGAACAGCAGCCCACATAGTTTCTATTTCTTGTGCAGTCTAACTCTCGAGACTCACAATTAATAATGAAAGCAAGACTACACAATTAATAACGAAAGCGATATTACGCACCATTTCTAGTTCTGATGATGTGCCAATGCCCTCTATACCCAGTTGTACAAAGCCTGATCCAATCTGGAAAAGAATTACAGTAACAGATATAAATGTCTATTTTACTTCCATCATCAGCCCCACTGATACCCTGATTTATAAGTGCAATTCTGATATCAGACTTGTGCCATTTAACCAGTACCCGTCCTGTAGACACAGATTAATTGCTAGCTATGGTCTAGTCAAGCTTTTGAGATTCTGAGAACCTATATTCAATAGCATTGTTCAGGGAGGTCTGACTTAGATGAGTGCTTTTTCAGGAATTGTTCTTCTCTGCATTCAGCTTAAGCCAGTGAACAGCTTTATATTTATAAAACATTCTTCAGAATTCCAAACGTTTATTCAAAGTTAAGCAGTATAAATTTTGCAACAGTATAACAATAACATGTACAAAATGAAGTTCTGTTATATGCAAAATCATAAAAAGTCTATTTTGATAATATCCCAAATAACTAAATTATCTTCATTCATTTATGGTATAATGAATTTAAATGCCTGACAAATAAGTTTTCCAGGTAGCATTTAAAATAATCAGCCATCATGCACTCACCCAATGAAGTGACAGCAAAACATCTTATGTTAGATATTTCTGTTAAAAAAATCCCTGAACTTTCTAGTAATGCTTTTGTGAGGCGGACTGGCGAATCACCAGAAGGTGTTTCAGATATCAGTATGTATTGTTTCTGTATTCAATCTGGGGTTGTATTAAAGATGCCTAGAATCAGATCCCTAAAGCAGTTGCAAATTCTGCTGTACTTGAACATAACAGTATATGGCACAGCAGATTATGTTCTGAGTATGTCTTGAGTGATTGTCTCTATATGAAGGTACCCTGTCACTGTTTCCATGGGAACTTTTATCCTTGCAAGTCCATCTCTTAGTAAATCATCAGGTATATTTTTCAGAAGAGCCTCTAACTCACCCAAGGGTTTTACAGCTCACTGACTTGTACAGTTGTTTATTTATCCTTGCAATACAAATCTAGACTGAAGGGAAAGGTGCTCTTCTAAATCACATTCATTTTAACCAACCAAGATTCAGTAAATTAATCCATTGTGATATTCTGAATTATGTTTCACTCAGAAATTTTTATATTTTCACTGCTTTGAACAGGGGCATGTGCTGCATTTTCTAATATACCAAACAAAAGCTAAGCCATGACAGAGAAGGAAAATCATCCAGCACTCTTTGTTTAACAGACAACATAGCAAATTCCAGGAAAATATGGCCCACAGTTTCTTTAAACCATTGAATATAGCATGAAGTACACAGTTAACAATAAATTACTCTATTTTCTGCAAGCCATACTTCTTTGTTCTAACAACCTTTCTAGACAGCAGTGTTAGACAACTTGGCATATAGTGTGCATGTTTGTGTTTGTGTGTGATAAGTTTTGCTGAACTAAGGATGATGGTACAAAACATTTATTTTTAATTTTAAATGGCTATTGGGTATTAAAATGACTCCTACATGATTCAATTGAAAGATGCGATAAATACAGGAAAATATATATTTTTAATTGTTTTTGTTTCCCATCATCACCGTCCACCAATAGCCATGGCCCAAAGCTCCTCCTCAATCACATGGTCCATCTTCCTCGGCATTTGTCTGATTTGTCCCTTTAGATTGAGTCCCTGCAAACAAGAAAATCCCTAGTACAAACAGTCAGGGAAAGTGAATGGAGGGGAGATCACACTGCCTCTGAAACCAGTGGGTGGCTTTTAGTTCTTGCCCGAAAAACCCATCCCTTACTCTCAGAATAAGTGACCTGTCAAAAATGTTACTCCGTCCTGTCCCACTGGCTGAGTAATTAAGGAACCTGAGTCACCTGTGTCGTACTCAAGGCTCCATTCCTCTATGCCACGGAACTTGCTAGGACACTGTTGTTTTTGTAAAGGATTTACATATTGTTATTCACGCTGAGACCCATTTTAACTGGCGATCTAAGAGCACTGTCTTGTTAAAAGGCTTGTTCAGAGTCATACAGTAAGCCAATGGAAAGCAAGGAAATCAAGCCAGACTCCGAAGCTGCAGCATGAAACTTATTTCTCCTCATAGCATTAATGTTCCGCCATAGATTTCCAGACAAAACAGTGGGATTACTTACATGAATGCTATGAATGGTAAAAAAACAAAACTGCATCTTTATGCAGGCAGTACTTTTTTGTACTATTCTAAGCCCCTATCACTACATTTTTGTACTGTTCTAAGCTATGTGTTCCTATTTTTGTTTACAATTCTAATTTCCCTGTGTCACTACCTTTTTGTACAACTCTAAGCCCCATGTCAATATATTTTTGTACAATACTAAGCCCCATCACTTATTTTTTTACAGTTCTAAGCTCCTTCTGTCACTACCTTCTTGTACAATTCTTACGTCCCATCATGACCATTTTATAGAGTCTTAAACCTGCTGTTTTGTACAAGTCTAAGCCTTCATCACTATTTTTTTTAAATTCTAAGCTCTCTGTCTCACTACCTTCCTGTATATTTCTAAGCCGATTCTCACTACTCTTTTGTACAATTCTAAGCTCCTTCTGTCACTACCTTCTTGTAGAATTCAAAACCTGGTATTGCTTCATTTTTGCAGAAATCTAAGCCTCGTCACTACCTTTTTGTAAAATTTTAAGTTCCCTGTGTCACTGCCTTCTTATACAATTTTAAGCCTCCATCACTACATTTTTTTGTACAATGCTAAACTTCATCTGTCACTACCTTCTTGTACAATGATAAGCACCCTGTCGCTACCTTTCTGAAGGATTCTAAGCCTACTGTCATTACCTTTTAGTACAGTTCCAAGCACCTACCATTTTGTACAGTCCTAAGCTGCCTGTCACTACCTTTTTGTGGGATTCTAAGCCCCCTGTCCATACCTTTTTTTGTACAAGTCTAAGCTCCCTCTGCCAGCATCTTTTTGAACAATTTTATGTTCATTCTGTCACTACCTTCACATGCAGTTCTAAGTCCTCTGTTGCTACATTTTTGTAGAATTCTAAGCCTGTCACTACCTTTTTGTACAGTTCTAAGTTCCATCTGTCACTGCCATCTTGTACAGTTCTAAGCCCCCTCTGTCATTACCATTTTGTACAATTCTACACCCCTTTTTGCTACCTTTTCGTAGAATTCTGAGCTTTCACTGTCACTGCTGTTCTATACAATTCTAAGCCATCTCTGTCACTACCTTTTTATAAAATTCTATGCCTCCTTTTGCTACCTTTTTGTAGAATTTTAAGCCCCCCTGTCACTACCTTTTTGTAGAATTCTAAGCCCCCTGCCCATACCTTTTTGTACAAGTCTAAGCTCCCTCTGCCACTATCTTTTTGAACAATTCTAAGCTCCCTCTGTCACTACCTTCTTATATAATTCTAAGTCCTCTGTTGCTACCTTTTTG
The DNA here is from genome assembly GCF_019279795.1 of Protopterus annectens. Taxonomy (NCBI): domain Eukaryota; kingdom Metazoa; phylum Chordata; order Ceratodontiformes; family Protopteridae; genus Protopterus; species Protopterus annectens. Next base: position 730,908,838 of record NC_056730.1, read on the forward strand.
TAGAATTCTAAGCCCGTCACTACCTTTTGTACAGTTCTAGGTTCCCTCTGTCACTGCCATCTTGTACAATTCTAAGCCCCCTGTTGCTACCGTTTTGTTGAATTCCAAGTCCCCTGTCACTACCTTTTTTTGTGGAATTATGAGCTCCCTCTGTCACTGCCATTGTGTACAATTCTCTGTCACTACATTCTGAGCTCCCTCTGTCACTGCTGTTCTGTACAGTTCTAAGCCCTCTCTGTCACTATCTTTTTGTACAATTCTACACCCCCTTTTGCTACCTTTTTGTAGAATTCCAAGCCCCCTGTCACTATCTTTTTGTAGAATTCTCAGCCCTCTCTGTCACTACCTTTTTATACAGTTCTACTCCCCCTTTTGCTACCTTTTTGTAGAATTTTAAGGCCTTTCTGTCACTACCTTTTGTAGAATTCTGAGCTCCCTCTGTCACTATTGTTCTGTACAATTCTAAGTCCTCTCTGTCACTAACTTTTTGTACAGTTCTACACCTTTTGCTACCTTTTTGGAGAATTCCAAGCCCCCTGCCACTACCTTTTTGTAAAATTCTGAGCTTCCTCTGTCAGTGCCATTGTGTACAATTCTAAGCCCTCTCTGTCACTACCTTTTTGTACAATTATACTCCCCTTTTGATACCTTTTTGTAGAATTCAAAGCCCCCTGTCACTACCTTTTTGTACAATTCTACACCTCCTTTTGCTACCTTTTTGTAGAATTCCAAGCCTCCTGTCACTACCTTTTTTTAGAATTCTGAGCTCCCTCTGTCACTGCTGTTCTTTACAATTCTAAGCCCTTTCTGTCACTAGTTATAAAAGTGCTGCACTGCACATCATTCTTGGCGTCACTAGTTATAAAAGTGCTGCACTGCACATCAATCTTGGTGCCACTAGTTATAAAAGTGCTGCACTGCACATCATTCTTGGTGCCACTAGTTATAAAAGTGCTGCACTGCACATCACTCTTGGTGTCACTAGTTATAAAAGTGCTAAACTGCACATCAATAATGGTGTCACTAGTTATAAAAGCGCTGCACTGCACATCATTCGTGGCGTCACTAGTTATAAAAGTGCTGCACTGAACATCATTCTTGGTGTCACTAGTTATAAAAGTGCTGCACTGCACATCATTCTTGGTGTCACTAGTTATAAAAGTGCTGCACTGCACATCACTCTTGGTAATATTCTATCTGCAGCCAGCCATCTCAGTAAAAGCTGTAATAATGCCAGCCATTCAAAAAGGTATCTGATGTTCACCTTTTAACATAAATAGCTGTTTGAAAATGGACGTCTTGTGTAATTTTGATCACTGTGTGATTGGCTAAAACTCAAGACTGTAGAGTATGCAATTAGTGCATGTTCAATGGATGGACTACCAAGAAACATTGTTAAAAAAGCTTTTATATTCAGGAATATAATGCATTAAGAACAAAAGAACAATGCACCAAGGTAGCACACAATAGCGTCTTTAATAAAATGAACAAAATAAAACAGTGGTAAGCGCTTTTGCAACACTCAGTTGCTTCTTCAGACAAAATGTTAAAACAGCTCATTTCTTAAATACTCTTGAAACCAATTAACATAATAGTGATGTCATACCTGAAGGAGCATTTAAAGACACAAACAAAAACTAAACATGAATCAAATAAAATACATAAGCTTCTACTAAGTATAAAAATCTTTTTAAAAAATCTTTTTATATAAAATTCATAAGTAATTTCCACACATCAGGGTACATATCCATGCAGGTCATGTAGTGCATGTCCCTACATTTACAGTACAAATACATACACTCATCCAACAAAACAGTTCCATTTGTATTCTCATACATATGCTGATTGCAAAAGTACTGATGTGGTTTATTATGTCCTGTTTTCTATGTTGGTAAGACCAACAGATCATTTAAAAATAGAATTTTGGAACATCTTCGTGATATTAGGAATAGAAAACATACAAATGCATTAGCTAAACATTTCATGAACACTGATCCCTCACATTCCTTCCAGTTTTTTGTCTTACAACAGATACATAAAAATTTGAGAGGAGGTGATATTGAAAATACTACTGAAGGTTGTGAACAAAAGTGGATAATTAAACTTAATGCAGACAAATATCCAGGTCTTAATGGTACCACATCTCTGGTCCCTTTTTTGAAAGCCAGACGCCTTAAACACAAATAATTTTAAGTACAATATTTATTGCCTCTTACTTATGAATTTTATATAATTGATTTTTTAAAAAAAGATTTTTTAAAAAGATTTTTATACTTAGTAGAAGCTTATGCATTTTATTTGATTTATGTTTAGTTTTTGTTTGTGTCTTTAAATGCTCCCTCAGGTATGACATCACTATTATGTTAATTGGTTTCAAGAGTATTTAAGAAATGAGCAGTTTTAACATTTTGTCTGAAGAAGCAACTGAGTGTTGCGAAAGCGCTTACCACTGTTTTATTTTGTTCATTTTATTAAAGACGCTATTGTGTGCTACCTTGGTGCATTGTTCTTTTGTTCTTACTTCATGTTTTTATGCACCTTGGTTTTACCTACAGCCATTTTTGTTTGATGATATAATGCATTAAACTGTTACTGATGAAACACTGTATCCTGAATTACAAGATGATGCACAACCTTGCTTTTGACTTTGTCAGATAGTAGTAGGACACTTTATAAGTGACAAACAGGATAATCTGTGCTTTCTCTTTGAGAAAAGTGACACATTTCTCATGAATGTAGAAAAGTGTATGTTAACATATTAGTGCATCAGTATAAATATTCCCCTACAAGTTAATAAATCCTCTCCAAAGCCAAAAACACAGCATCAATGGGACCAGACGGTGTCTCAGGCTGCGTCATACATGAGCTCAAAGATGAACTAACCCCTCACCTAAACACACTGTTCAAACTCAAGCCTCTCCATAGGCTATGTACCCATAGAGTGGTGCACAGCAACGGTTATTCCGCTCCACAAAGGTGGAGCCACAACAGACCCCAGGAACTATCGCCCTATAAGCCTGACTAGACTGGTCTGCAAGGCTATGGAGCACATCATCATGAAACTCATTGACAGAGATATTGGAAACCTCCAAACACTGGACCCTACCCAGTTCGGCTTCGTTAAGGGCAGATCATGCCTCTTAAACCTGGTGGACTTCTTTGAGACAGTTACCAAGGCTATAGACGAGGCAAAGGTGGTACACACAGCCTACCTAGACCTCGCAAAGGCCTTCAACACCATTCCCCATTCTGGTATTATAGACAAGCTCACCAGCCTGAACATAAACCCCTATGTCACAAGATGGGTTGCCAATTGGCTCACAAATAGAACCCACATGGTGAGAGTTGCAGGAGCTAGGTCTGACTCTAAACCTGTTACAAGTGGCGTTCCCCAGGGCTCAGTCCTAGGACCCCTCCTGTTCGGCATATACTTCTCAGAGGTACAGGCAAGCACAGGAGGACTATGGATGACCAAGTTTGCAGACAACTGCAAATTAGAGGCTATAATTGACTCTCTGGCTGACACAGACATCCTCCAAAAGGGTCTCACTGAGACGGATACCTGGTGTCAAAATCATGGCCTCAAGCTAAATGCCAAAAATGCATAGTCATCCCCTTTGGAAAAAACAAAGTACCCACAAACTACCACATAGGTGGTAGTCCCCTAAATACGGAAAACATAATAAGGGATCTGGGGGCCTAAGTAGATAGTAATCTCTCCTTTGATAATCACATTGCCAAAGTGGTTAGAAAATCCTTCTATGTGGCCCACTTAATCACAAAAGGGTTTGCATCCAGATCAAAAGAGGTCACTGTGCCCCTCTACTCATCAGACCCATCATAGAGTACAACGCCCCATTTGGGATGTATCTTACAAGACACCTGCAACAGCTGGAAAGACCACAGAAGTACCTCACCAAGAGGATCACTAGCCTCAAACAGATGCCCTATGCAGCTCGACTGAAGATCAGCTATACTTAGTTGCATACCGCCTACTCAGAGGTGATCTCTGCCTGACATACAAGGCCATGTCCAACCCAGAATTGATGGACATGCTCCACCTAAAGAAAACCTTATCCCCTCAAGCCACACGCTCTAGGGATCTAAACCTAACCACAACAATAAATAGGACGTGCTGGAGGGATAGATTCCTGTCCCAGAGACTTTTCATGCTTTGAAGCAAGATTCCAATCTACATTAGGCAGAGCTCCTTGCTAACACTCTTCAAGAGAAACCTTGACGAGTAGATGGGAAACAGCAAGTTTACCCCAGGGATCACGTCAGTGGCTCCGCTGGACAGAGGCACAGTGAACTAATCTAAGGGGGTGGCAAAAGCCAACACATTCTGGCTAGGCTTATAAATGCCTTTGGGCAGATAGCCTAGTACCTACCTATGAACCTATAATGTGGGCAAAGCATCTCAACAGTACAATCTTAAGTTTCCTATATAATACTACAGTAACCTCAGAATTACAAAAAATTTTTACTGAGAATATGTGTGTATGCATCTAGATAAAATAATCATGTAGCTCTAACTTTTGACTGTTCTTGTATCATGAATCCCAGTTACTAACAGGTCTGTCTAAAAATACTGTACATTTTATGTACACAGCACCTTATGAAATAAGAAGACAGTCTTAATTTACTATAAGCAACAGTGAGCAACATCTTATAAATATTGATCTGTAAATGTGGTAATGTCTGAAGGTTCTTACAGTCTATCCAAAACATTCTAGTCTGCTACATAATTCAGTGTAGAACGACTACTATGTTCATATTAGCTAGCACATTAGTAAACAATATACTGCAAAACGGAAATGATAATAATATGCTCAGTCTTATGCTTAACTCTAGAATATACTTTTCACTGTTATAGAAATAGCTATTGCCTCAGTAATGTACTAATCGCTGCAATCTCATAATAGTGTACTAATGTTTAAAATGTCACTTTATGTTATACTAGTGCTATTCAGTGTCAATATTTTTCTGTGAATATTATATCATTAACTTCCTGCTTTAGTATGCAAGTTGCAGTGGGGAAGAAACCTTGGACCAGCCAACCAATCCAGTAAACAAATTTAAAATAAAAAAAAAGAAAACAAACTAGAATCTATACAGACTATAACAGTGCTTCTATATTTTTGTCAGATTAAAAGAAGAATTCATCTCAATATTATGTATTACTTTTATTTATTTTATTTTTACATTTGTTAACCAGGTTAGTTTGACTGGGCCCAGACAGCCGATTTTCAGCAGAGACCCGAGGAGAAAAGCTCCCGGAAAGTAATTAGTAAAAATAAAAAAACTAACAATTCAAGTTGTAAGATACTTAACAGTTAACAAAAACAGAGAAAAAGAAAAATACAACAGGAATATTTACAAGGCAAAAGTGCAGTATTTTGAAAATGCAGTAGCAATATGTTTGAGAAATTTGGTTAGCATTAAGTAATATACAAGGAACTATAGCAATGCCTTAAAATAAAAAAAAAATATTTTCTGATATGTAATGTACAATTCAGAGCCATGTATAGGTATACCTCTCAAAAGTCCAGATTTTCACAGAATGTCCAGATTTTTGCCTCATATTTTTGGTCTGTTCTTCATAGAAGACTGAAGTCAATAAATAATGGTAGGCTTTTGAATTTCAGACTTCATATCCCTTAGAAAATACATGCTAATGCAAAACCCATTATTCTATCAACTTTCTTAGTTTATTAAGAATGATACTTAAAATATGTCCCTGATTTTGGGCCTTTGTCCCTCACCCATTATTTCTGGCTTCATCCAGAATTCTTGTGCTAACAGGTTGAGATGCATGTGTGTAGGAGATGGTCAAATCAGTATCTTGCCAAATGAAAACACTTCAGACACTTACCATAGGATTCAGAAATAAAAAGCACAATGTAGTAAGGGTAATAGTATGTGACGAATGGCAAAGTTCAAGGACAATTCAGAGACACACTGACTCCTCTAGGCTACAAAACACCCCAGACAGCAAAATATGCAAATAAACATATAACAAGATGGAAATGAGCAACATTATTATAATAACGGGAGTGGTGAATGCAAATAAGGGTAAACAATATTGCAGAGTGATTCAGAAATGTATAAAAATAGCATAACAAGGAGTAACAGTAGCTATCCACAGAAAAATCCTGGCATTCAGAACACTACAAAAACCTGTTATGGAGAGCAGCAGATTTAGCACAAATGCACTCTCACAGCTGATGACCAATGAGCCTGTCATCACTTGCCATGCCACAGAGTGATCCAACCACGCCTAAGACTTCAACCCCTCAGTGAGACAGAAATAGTTGACCACTACCACGTTCATAGGTTAGTATTACGCTAACTACTCTTGTGAGCAATTTTAAGCCTAGCCAATTACTCTACGTGAGAATCAAACTCTGCACTTCATATCTGTAAGGTAAACACCTCTGCCATTATGCCAACCTCCCACCCCCAATTTTTTTTTTATTCATGGTTTCATAAGTTCATAGCTAATTACTAAGCTAGCTTTCTAAACAGACCATTTTAAGCCTAAGCAATTTCTTTCCTAAGGTGAGAATCATACACTGTACCAAGTGTCTGTGAGTCAGACACCTTAACCATTATACCAAGCCCCAACATTGTACCTTGTGTTTGTGAGTCAAACACTTTAGCCATTATACCAAGCCCCAATCTTTTTTTTTCTACCAACTCCTGAACCAAGCAAGAGTTGGCAGAACTGTGTCATGCTCATATGCAGGCTCATGAGATGTGCAGAATACCCATACCCAGGAATGTCAAGGTATGAGTAGCTTTGAAAATACTGTCTGCAAGGCATCCCACTGACCAAATGGGGTAATGGAGGGTGTATCCCAGGTGTCTGTTTCAAAGATATTACACCAGTTTTTCAAAATCATTCTACAATATATGGAGGAGCATATGTGGTTCTCTTGTACCAGAGAGTATAGAAACAACATCATGGTGGCATTTCATGAAATGGCCAATTTCCCTGAGGTACTATGAGCCATTAACTGCACCCACATTGCCATCAAGGCTTCATCTGTGAAACAGGTATGATGGTATATCAGTCATAAGGGATTCCATTCCATCAAACACTAGTTAGTTTGCAATGCACATGGTATAATATACAATGTGTCATTGTGCCCCCGAGGCAGTGGTCACGGTTCCCACATCTGGCACACATGTGACTTACAAAAGTGATTTGTGTGGCATGATTTCCCAAAGGACAACTTGTTGGTAAAGCCAGATGTGACCTAGATTAATGGCTAATGACACCAATAAGGCCACAGACCATAGCAAAGAGTGTATATAACACTGCCCTGCCACAGTCCCAAAACATCATTGAATGTGTATTTGAACTGAAGGACCACTTCTACTGTCTAGATGTCCCTCATGACAGCCTAAAGTACAATTCATAAATGTGGGGCAAAATATTTGCTGTGTGTGCAGTACTACACAACATGTTAGTACTCAAACAAATATATGAGGGTATTGACATTCAGAAAGAGTTAGTCTCACAGTTAGCATCAGAAGTAGTACTTGTTGAGGAGCACATAGGTGACACTGCTACACAGGAGGTCAGAGAAGTATGCTGTGTCACTAGTTAAGAGGCAGTATCTGATTCACTGCTATTGGACATATAAGGCAAAATATACAGTAACAGTTATGCATTTTGTGTACATTTTTGTTGACTGAGTAAACCCACTGAACACAGGCAGCCCTTTTCAAAGCAGTCCTAGGAGCACTATCTGGTTGATTGACTTGCTCAGAGTCATACAGTAGGCAAATGCAGGTGGAAGAAATCAAACCCTGTACTCTGGTCACAGGAAGCAGCTCATTTACAGCTCAGATATTTAGTCCTCTGTACTAACCATCAGAGTTTTCAATGCTGCAACCAGCCTATGCTACACAATGCACAGACTGATCATATTGTGCATTAGACACAGGTTAGTCTAGTAGCAGATCACTGAGGGCAGGGCACAGTTGTTATCATATACAGAGATGGAGAGAGCAACAGTGACAAGGGTCAGCAATAGCCATTATGGGCGTCTGGTTGACTGGGTATGTATCTCATGCACACAGCTCCAGTAGAAGATGTTGCATTGTATTGCATGACAGAGTAAGTCACCTATCCATAAAGTGCACCTAGGTTGCCTCTGAAAACAGGCACTTGTAATTAATGGGTTTACCTTTTAAATAAATAAATAAATACATGTCAGCATTAAGTTATGCAGGAAAGTTCAGTCATAGAACTTACTAGTGTCCAAACTGAAAGCCACACAGGATAATAAGGACCAGCATTTTTTCAATACTTACAGAGGAAGCAAGGGCCAGCATTTCAAATGCTATCCAGACAAAGTTAAAATGGGCTTAGAGAACAATTCAAGAACTACAATGTGTAGTTTTCATTAACAACATATTTCTGTTGGGGACACCTTGTGAGCAAAGTAGAGTTCAGCATGCATATCAGATACACTCACCATAATACACTATTTATTTGTGAATTTGGTGATACTTATAGAGTTCTTTTAGGGAGTGACTGATTTGGTGTACTTAGACAAGAACAAAATATCTGCCATGATGCCAGTTTAAAGATTATGCACAGCCTCAGAGTACATCTTAGGATAGTAGTGTTGATTAAAATGGTCAGGTGACCGAATTCAAAAGGTAAGATAAAGTCCACTAAGAATTAAGGGTGACTACCAGCTGGTTACCATAGAGAAAGTCTTGGATCCAGATCTCTAAATAAGTTATAATGCAGGATCTTTGGAATGAAAAGCATGCATATCTGTAAATAATGTAAAAAAGCGTGGCAGCAATGATACATAAGAAAGTGTAGAAAAAATGTAAAAAGCATCCCAAGGTTGCATGAATTTCTGTAAACAACAAATGTTAAATTCAAGGTGAAGAAATTATATGTACTGAGGAAAAAAAGACCAAGGAAAAAATAAACAACTGGAAGTCAAACAAATATGATACCAAAAGTGTAAGCTAGCTTTGGAATAATACTAGAAGATGACCAAAAAGATACATAAATATTGTGAAAAAGCAGCAGGAAGTTTTGAAGTTATTGAAAATGACAATGAAGAAGTATCACCATTACAAAACAGAAAGTCGTTATTCCCCCTCTAATGACAACTGATGATTCCCATCTAAAGTACTGCATGTGGCTCTGGTGACAATACCTCTACAAGGATACACAAAGGATGGACATAGGTTCAGAGGAGGACAACATGGTGACAATACCTCTACACGGATACAAACAGGATGGACATAGGTTCAGAGGAGGACAACAGAAATGGTTCACACATGGAACCAACTCCCTAGTATAGAGGGTAAAGCCTTGAAAATGAACCAGATGAGCTGGTATCAATATGGAGTCTGGACAATGAAGGAGATAGTGAGGGACAGTGGGAATGATTGGCTGAAGCTAGCTCACTTGTCATGGGAATAGGCTAACAGTCTACTCAAAACTATATTGCCTGCGCTCAGTGGAGGGGTAGATGAGTTGCATGCAACACTGTGGACTGTGGACAAGTAGATGATCCAGTTAAGATATTTTTGATAGCCCTCGTGTGTGAGAGTATGTATACATCTGCAGGAAAGTGTTGTAGGGCATCACTGTGATAGAAGTGCACAAGTCAGCACTCAGGAATGGGGTTAGATCGACAGAAAAAAAAAATCCGCTTGCGAGCATTGTCTGCTTGCTTGAGGTACTATGGTTGCAATGGAGCCTTCCTTGCAGTGGGTCAAATAGGATCCCTTCTTAAATGTGGATGGCTATGGTCTGGGAAGGTGAAGCTAAAATTTCTAGCTGCTGGGATACAGGTGACCCTGCTGGAGCAAGTAAAGGGTGGTATTGTGGTGGGGAAGAGGGACCAAGCTACCTTTGCTGGTTGCCTAATTGACAGGCATTGCCTACTCATCCAAGAAGGTAATGCTACTCAATGCTAGAAGTCTAAACCTCAAAATGCACTCTCTCGAGGCACTCCTAAAAATGGAGAACATCGATATCTGTGCAGTAACTGAGACCTGGTGCAAGGCTCCAGAAATCACCCCTGCAATACCAGGCTACAACTCTTACCACACTTTTCGGCCACCAAACCAGGACTGAAACACTAAAGATGGAGGAGTGTCCATATTCACCAAGGATATTCACACCACCAAGCTAGTTGCCCAACACAATGCGTCTGAAATTCTCCAGGTGCAACTAGGTAGGTAAGACTGCAATCCAAATTGGAGCTTGCTACAGATCCCCCACCATACCCCAAGATTCTCACTACACCTTTCTAAACATACTGGAAAATATTAAGATACAACCAAACACCCTAATACTGGGTGATTTCAACTACCCTGCCATTAACTGGGAAAACTACTCGTGTACCAACACCTTTGCCCAACAGTTCTTGGAATTCATAAATTCCAATGCCCTGGATCAACTAATCCATAGTCACAGCAGGGGCTCCTATATCCTAGACCTGGTCATTACCAACATGGGAAATCGATGCTCCACACCTATGGTCACTCCCTCGTTGGTCAGGTCTGACCAAAAGCTAATCACCCTTAACATCCACATCTCACCCCCCCCCCCCCAGTAAGGAAACCTCCATAACAGACTTCTCCAAAGCCGACTTCATGCTACTCAAGTCAGAAGTGACAAACTTCATGACACCCATGCAGACAGGAACTGAAAGTTCGACTGCTGAATCCTAGACTAAGGCACTGTATGAGCACATCCACTCATGCATGAATCGTGCCATCCCAAATAGAACCAAGATGCTCTCTTCCAAAAAAAGAAAGCCAATCTGGTGGTCCCCTGCCATAAACAAACTTTACAACAAAAGGAAGAAACTGTTGCAGAAAAGAAGAAAATCCCAGGATGCAAAAAATCCCTTACCAGCCTCAGTAAGAAGCTGAGATCCCTCATAAAATCCTCCAAAGCTAGTTATGAAAATAAAATTGCCAAAGATTCCAAAGACAACCACAAGGCACTCTATAACCATGTCAAGAATCTAAATGGCAATGCTCAGATCTGCGCTGATCTACAACAGAATGGCATTAAATAAACTGATCCCAAGGATATTGCCAATATCCTGGCAAATCAATTCAGTGCCAACTTCACCCCCTCTAACACACTAAACAGCCCATCTCAATATCGGAAAACTGCCAAATTCTCGTAATAACGACCACACAGGTAAAAAACGCATTCTCCAAAGCTAAGAATACAGCATCCATGGGACCAGATGACATCCCAGGCTGTGTATTACATGAGCTACAAAATAAACTGGCACCTCACCTAATTGTCAAGTTTAATCATAGCCTCACCTCAGGCTTCGTGCCCACTGAGTGGTGCACAGCTACAGTTATCCCACTCCATAAGGGGGGATCCACCTTGGATCCCGGGAACTACCGTCCCATCAGTCTGACGAGCCTGAGCTGCAAGGCTATGGAATGGTATTATTATGGAACTTATAAACAAAGACATTGGCAACCTTCAAACACTGGACCCCACCCAGTTTGGGTTCGTGAAGGGCCGATCTTGTCTCCTGAACCTGATTGACTTCATCGAATCAGTACCCAGAGCCGTGGACAAGGGTAAGGCGGTCCACACAGCTTATCTGGACCTTGCCAAGGACTTTGGCACCATCCCCCACTCTGGAATCATAGACAGACTTACTAAGCTGGGCATTAATCCCTATGTCACTTGATGGGTTACCAAATGGCTTACTGACAGAACTCACACTGTAAAAGTAGCTGACTCCAAATCCAGCTCCAGACACGTGCCAAGTGGAGAACCTCAGGGTTCAGTCCTGGGACCGCTCTTGTTTGCCATCTACTTCTCTGAAGTATAGGCCAACACTAAGGGACTCTGGCTAACAAAGTTCGCAGATGACTGCAAACTGGGAGCCATTACTGAATCCCCAAATGATGTGGATACTCTACAAAAGGTCTTACATAAACAGATGCTTGGTGCCAGAGCCATGGGCTCAAGCTCAATGCCAAGAAATGTATAGTTATCCCCTTTGGGAAAAAACATGAATTACCACATAGGTGGCAGTACACTAAACACCGAAAGTGTGATAAGAGACTTAGGGACACAGGTATACAGTGGTCTCACCTTCGATAATCACATTGCCACAACAGTCTAGAAATCCTTCTATGTGGCACACCTCATCACTAGGGGCTTTTCATCCAGAAAAAAGGAGGTCATTGTCCCGATGTACTTATCCCTCATTAGACCCATTATAGAATACAATGCCCCATTTGGTATGTACCTCTCAAGAAATCTGCAATAACTGGAAAGGACGCAGAAATACCTCACTAAAAGAATCACAGGCCTAAAGCAGATGCCCTACGCTGATCACCTTAAAAAACTCCAGCTATACTCTGTCGCATATCATCTTCTCAGAGGCAATCTCTGCTTAACATACAAAGCCATGTCAAACTCAGAGCTGTTGGACAAGCTACACTTAAAGAAATCCCAATCCCTCAAAACCACACGCTCCAGGGATCTAAACCTTGTTATCACAATAAACAAAACATGCTGGAGGGATAGGTTCCTGACCCAGAGACTCCCCAGACTCTGGAATAGACTGCCCATACATGTCAAGCAAAGCATCTCTTTGGCCCTCTTCAAGAGGAACCTTGACGATTGGATGGGAGAAAGGAAATTCACCCCGGGGATCACGTCAGTCACCCTGCTAGACAGGGGTCCAGGGAAATAAACAGTGTGGGAAGAAACAGCCAGGGAATTGTTGTGGCTAGGCTTGTATAGGCCCTAGGGTCGATAATCTAGTACCAACCTATGAAGAGACATTATCTTCAAGGTTTATCTTTGGAAGCACAGCATCTTCCAAAGTGTGCTATGGTGAGCAAATGGCTGTGGTGGAGTGAGGTACTTAATAAGCCAGTGACTGACAAGACTTGATGGCCAGAGGCATGAGATCCAAAAATGCAAAGGAAAAAAAATAAATGATGTATAGTCTGCACAAGAGAGCTCTGTTTTGTTTAAATAATCCTTAACTTGGATTCTAAGAAACCAGTTCAATCAATGGGGCTCAAATAAACAAACAGATATATGGGAGCAAGCCCCCAAAACCCCCCACATAACAGACCTTGCCTCATATAATAAACTAATACATTCTTTATTGCTTCTCTTCCTTTTTTATAATGCAATTCTGAATTCTCCACTTAAAAATAAATAAACTACTTTGGCTATCCTCCATTATTTCCATAAAAAAAGAAGGAAACTTCTGGACATTTTCCCTGAACCAGTACCCTGTATTCCAAACAGTGTTGGTTATTTTCCTTCTGACATGCATCTCATTTTCAAATATGTTACTCTCTTAGAACTCCTTTAATGTACTTAAATGTTTTTAACATACCATATTTCTCAGTCCTTCTCTAGACTAATGAGTATGCAGTTACTTCAGGCTCTATTTATAGCACCTCTGCTGTTATTTGTTGGGGAGATCATCTCACTTCTCAGTGAGTCGCAATATGATAAACAGGCTCAGAGTGACAGGCTCTATAATTTTTCTGGGTTTGGTGACCTTAGAATTAGTTATATTAGTTTTTGGAGGGTGCAGGGACAGATGTCTCTGTATTCTTAAAGGTTAATCTTGTATAGCCAAGCTAGGACTTCTGGGGTAACAATCAATGTTAACAAATAATATTACGCAATGTAGATGCCAATATATCATAATTCTGCATATAAACTGTATTAAGTGGTGCAGCGGTAGCATTGTTGCCTCACAGCAAGAGGTTCTCCCGTTCGATTCTCGGCTGGAGTGCGGGGAGTGCCTTCTGTGTGGAGTCTGCATGTCCTCCCCACGGTTGGGTGGGCATTCAAAAGACATGCATAAATGGGCGTGCCTTCGCTGAAGGTTGAACGTCGAGCTGGCACCTCGGCATTCGTGAAAATCTACTGCCAATCATTAGTGGACCGGAGTTACGTTGTAGCGACCCCTAACCGGGAAAAGCCAAAAGACAACAGCAACAACAACTACAGGCTCCTTCTATCCATAACACTGGCTAGTCAGACTGATATTTAAATAATAAGTATATTCAAATGATTATATATGTCATTAACAAATATAGCTAGTAATAGCAAATCTCCAACAAGCATCAATAATATTTTAGATATTACTAATGCAGAATTTTTGCTGTTCCTCTTCAGAAATGTGATTTCCAACTCCTTATTACAGCTTTTTTTACTACCAGAATAATAATGTTGAGTAATGCCAACTCATGCTTTGCCCAGACAGCTATTTAAAGTGATTTGACAAACTTTTTTAAGTGTTGAGGTTTGTAATTGTTATGCATAATTTCTGAGGTGGAATTGTTTATTTCTTGGTTGAAATTATTAAGATAGAGCTTCCTCTGGAATGCTAGAACCTATTTTTTCTGTGAAACTCCAACACCAGCTTGATGTCATGCTAGGTAAACAGTGCTAGAGTAGAGCTGGAAATATTGGAGGAAGGCAGTCTTTTTTTCAGAGACATGCTCTCATTTTTCCATGGACTTCAACTGTAACAGGATAAAAACAAAGGAAATGCATCCACATTCAGTTTTGTAATCTATTCAGCACTGCATTTAGTCTTTTGCTATTTTCTTTTTTTTTAATTGTTATTGAATTTTAATAAATAAAACAATATAATGAGAAAACAACTTTAGAAACCAAACATGACTATTTAACTATTTACAAAATTCTACAACAAGAGTCCTTTGAATAATTAAACCATTAATACTTTTCAAGAAAATTACTTAATTTTTGCCAAGATGTACAATGAAAAGTAACATTAGAAGTTCTCATTTTTATAATTGACAATTAATTTCTACATACATCTTTAGCCAACTATATAAATTCAGCAGTTTTACTTTTCCAAATTGTTGTAATAACTTTCCTAGCTATAGCTAAAACAGACCAAAGAAGAGGTACTTGCAACGTTGGGATACACTCAGGAATTGGAGCATTAAATAGAATCAAAGAATCAGTGAAAATACATCTAACAGACCACAATGCTTAAGAAACATTTGTAAATTCACTCCAAAAGGTTGATATTATTTTACATTTTAATACCATATGAATCTATCCAACGTCTAAAACATTACCACATCTCCAACAGCTAATACTTTGTGTTTTATACATTAAAGAAACTTTGTAAGGAGTTAAAAAACTCTATGTAAATATTTTCCAACAGATTTTACAATATTTTTTTTTATTCTCATCAGAAAAAAACTTATTAAAGTTTGTTGAATAATTCCAATAGGCCATATCCGGAAAAGTAAAATCAATTTTAACAATTTTACATATTTTAGACAACTGATTTAGTACTAGTTAAATTACTATTCATACTAATTAAAAACTAAAATGTTTGGGAAGGGTTTCATAAATGAATCACATAACACTTTTATCCTATCACTAACAAATGCTTTACAACTTTATATACTCAAAAAATTATTTTCCCTAAACTATATCTAGCTAAAAGATAATCTGCCAAGTATATTTTACTTCCATTTAAAAACTGATGCCAAAAGATTAGACCATTATTTTTAAGATCTAACATTTTACTCAAATTAAAAGTATCTAAATATTCCTTTGTATAAGCTATAGGATATATTAAAAATAAAAGATCCTTAACCATATCATTGAATTCATATATTTTTTAAAAGACAAAAGAATACGACTAACAAAGTGAATAAAAATATAAATATCACCCTTAACACAACATTCTTTTAGGATCCAATAAAATTTATTTAAGACAAGTTGTGTATATGATTCTTTCAACATTTTATTATCAACAGGCAAACATTTTTAATGTATTAATTTCCATTTTGATTCATTTGAAAATAAATAATAATAGCTCAATGGTGTTTTACTATTTTCTATGCCACTACTTTTCAAGGAGTTACCATAAGGTCTGTTCAGTGAAGAAATAGGCTGTATCTGAGTGTTGTTCTGTTCATGGCCTTGTGCATGTTGCAGTTCATGTTTAAAATGGGTATTAATTGTGTGTTTTCTTTCTGTGGAAAAAATACACATTTATGTATTGCATACAGGTTCTAAGCGAAGATATGATGTTAGTTGTGCTGTGCATACCTCTCAGCTGTCCAAAATATTGCAGAATGTCCCGGCCTGGGATTTCATAGGATCATGGTATCATAGGAAGGTACTAGGCTAATGGCCCTAGGACCCTTACAAGCCTAGCCAAGTTCTGCCCTTGTTTCCACGATCAGCAGTTATTGCCCTTGTCCAAGAGAGAGACAGGTGGAACCCCTGGGAAGAATTTACAGTTACCCATCCAGTCATCCAGACTGTGCTTGAAGAGGGGCAAAGAGGTGATCTGCTTGATATGAATTTAGAGTCTGTTCCACAGATGCAGTAACCTCTGGGAGACAAACTTGTCCCTCCAGCAGGTTCTATTAATGTTACATACCATGTTAAGATCTGTAGAGCAAGTAACCCATGAGCCACTGTTCTTATGAATATGCACTTCCAATAAAGCAGTGTCAGAGATTGCCTTATAGGCAAAGCAGAGATCACCTCTGTGTAGTCTGTTTGAAATAGAGTAAAGTGACAGTGATTTCTGCTGATCCACACAGGACAGATGCTGAATACTTTAAATTCTCCTTGTGAGGAACGTTTGTGGTCTCTCCCATTGCTGCAGGTGCCTGGAAAGATACATACCAAAAGGGGCGTTGTACTGAATTACTGGCCTGATGAGGGAAGAGTACAGGGAGGTTATAACTTCATTTTATTCTGGAGGCAATGACATTACTTATAAGATGAGCAATACAGAATGCCCTTCTTACCACTGTGGAGACATGGTGATCAAATGTAAGGTTGCTGTAAACCTGTCTGACCAGGTGATTCTATTGATGTGGTAGTTAGCAGGAACATCATTCTTACCAAGAGGGATGATAATACATTTTTTTGCATTTAGTTTAAGGCCATGATTGTGGCACCAAACATTTATTTGCATAAGACCCTCTTGTAGAATGTTGACATCGTCTGGGGATTTTATGACCGCTCTCAGTTTGCAGTTGTCAGCAAACGTTGTCAACCAAAGACCTTTAGCTTTTGCTTGTACTTTGGAGAAATAGATTCCAAACAGTTGAGGTCCCAGGACTGGTTCCTGTGGAAAACCACTGGTTACGGGTCTGCTGTTGGAGGTAGATTCCCCTATTTTGACTGTATGGGCTCTATCAGTGAGCCAGTTAACGACTCACCAAATGATATAAGGGTTTATACCTAGCTGGATAAGTTTGTCAATAATGCCTGAGTGGGGAATAGTATCAAAAGCCTTGGCCAAGTCCAGGTAGGTTGTATGCACAGTCTTCCCCTCAACAAGGGTTCTGATGACTGTCTCGAAGAAGTCCACCAGGTTTAACAAGCACAATCTCCTTTTGACAAATACAAACTGAGTAGAGTCAAGTGTTTGGAGATTACTTATATCTTTATTGATAAGGTCCATGATTATTTGCTCCATAACCTTGTAGATAAGGCTGGTCAGGCTAGTTCCTGGGGTCAGTGGAAGCACCACCCTTGTGCAAGGGGATAACGGTGCCATTTTTCATTCAGCTGGGGCAAAGCCAGTGTTTAGGCTATGACGGAAAAGAGTACCCAGTGGTGTTGCTAATTTTGTTGGAGCCCATACAGGATGCAGCCTGGGATGTTATCCGGTCCCATAGATGCTGTGTTTTTGGCTTTAGAGAGGGCATTTACAACCTGTACTCTAGAGATACAAGGTGGGGGACAGGAAGGAATGTCATGGGGTATGTGTGATGGGGACAGGGGAGTGAAGTTTTCACAGAACCTGTGGGCTAACAGGTATGCCAAGTCCAGAGGCTCAGTGTATGTGGTATCATTAACTACCCATTTGGCACAAATCTGGGTCTTACCTTTTAGGCTATGGATGTAACTAAATAATGCCTTATGGTTGTCCTTAGTTGAGGACACTAATTTGGATTCGTAGCTTGCTTTGAAGGACTTCACAAGAAGTCTTATGTATTTGATTAAGCTGAAGATGAAGTGTTTCCAGTTTAGGGCACTCTCCCTCTTAGTTTTGGACAACAATTTCTTCCTCTTGTTGTAAAACCTGTTAATGGCAATTGTCCACTAGGCATACACACATGTTGAACTTTAAGACATTATTGATGCATACTTTATATCACAATCTATCTCCACTATCTACTCCCAGCAATATTATCATGTTGCCTTCTTTCTATTACCCTCCAAATAGTTTTAGGGATAAGTCTTTGATCCCTCATAAATGGCACTGCATAATTGTCCTATAATTACGTGCTACATTTTCTTCAGGAAATTAGAAAACAGTTCACATCACATAAGAAGAATTTAAATACTGCACCACATTTCACTCCATTGCCTAAGAGCAACTTTGTGTGTTTGTGTGCTGGCATTCATGTGTGTGTCTGTGTGTGTGTGGGGGGGGGGGGTAGGTGTGTGTGTGTGTGTGTGTGTGTGTGTGTGTGTGTGTGTGTGTGTGTGTGTGTGTGTGTGTGTGTGTGTGTGTGTGTGTGTGTGTGGGTGTGGGGGGGTGTGTGTGTGTGTGTGTGTGTGTGTGTGTGTGTGTGTGTGTGTGTGTGTGTGTGTGTGTGTGTGTGTGTGTGATTGTATACGTGTGCCTATCTCCATGTGTGCATAACAATGTGTGTGGCACTGATTCCTTGAGGATCAATACTGTGCTCATTCCTAATATCTTATCCATAACTAAATCTGAAAAAGATCTAAGTCATTCTTTAACCTCCTCCCATATATATCAAACAAAAACACTTTATTCATATATATATGCTATGGCCAGTCAAAACTTTAACAAATACAACAGTACAATGCTGTGAACAACAGTCATAACATTAAGTATTACACAAAATAAAAATAATGCAGTCATCAGTTTAAAAAGTATATCAATATATACACGTGTGTGGGTGGGTGTGTGTATATATATATATATATATATATATATATATATATATATATATATATATATATATATATATATATTCTTTTTTTTTCATTTAGCAGTCAGCAGCAAAAGAAATTCATTATAGCAGAGCCCAAATGCCTGTCCTTACACCAGTGGCGGCTGGTGACTTCAAATCAAAGGAGGGCTGCAGGAGACAGCTGAATGGGTGGGGTCAATGGGAAGGGGGGTGGCCAACTAGAAAGGGGAAGGGCTATGCTCAAAACCACAAAAACTGTAACTTTAATTAAATACGCTGCCCTGAATGCCAAACCGTCATTATGAGAGTCCAATCAAGACAAAATGAAGTGTAGAAGAAAAAAATATTTCGATACATTGGCTGCATGACAGCTTACTTAATATCTAGATGGAAACAAAAAGGTTGTGAGGCATGAAACAATAAATTACTTTTTAAATACATAACTGGAATGCCAGTCAAAATCAAGTATAAGAAAAACAAGCAGCACTCAACCCAAACCACTTCTCCTTGCACTGCAGTTCTAATTATAATTTATATTCAGCTTTATTAAAGTACCAAATAACATGCTAAAAGTAGCAATCTCTGTGATACACCCACTTGTAAAAATGTTTCTTATCCAAAAAAGACCTGCTGCCTGACAACAACTATCTACTTGTTTCCTGGGGAAAACATGATCAAAGTAAAAAATGAAAAGCAAACAAGAAACAAGCTCAAGATACATTGCTTAAAGGATTACTGCACAGGTTATGGACCACACACACTGGCATTCTGTTTAGTTTACAGGTAAAGCCTGCAAAGATATGACTGCAAGTCTCCAACAAATGTAATGAGCTTCTTAAAATAATGTTATCCTGTCCTTTATTACAAATACTGTCATATGCATTTCAATACCCAAGGCTTATACATTATCTAGTTATGTAAGTATTCTCTGCATGGCAACAACAGAAAGGTTTTCAATGTTGGCAATTCTTTAACAGTATGCTTATTAAAGCTTACTTGCATCTTATAATCTCAGACAAGCTTACCTGATGGTCATTAAAGCATTGCTACTTAAACACAGAGCAACAGGCACTTTTTAAAATAATAATGAGCATAAATCAACAGTATAAAAACATGACAGAAACCAGAACATTCTGCAAAATCAAGGACGGATGAAAAGCCAATGTAGTACTTATGTCTACCTTGGATGGGGGGATACTCTGCACATTTACACTGCATAACTGCTCCTTGCCTTGCTTAGACACATCCAGAGTCACTACATGGGGGAGTAGGGTGCAACAAGTATGTCACAATTTGAAATGTCTCTGGCTGACTGATGGCCCTGACACTTTTATCATACCTCTCAACCTCAGAGCAAGAAATCTGGACAAAGCCATACATAAAAGTGAGACAAAGGCCCAAAAATAAGAACAATTTTTAAATATTGCTCTTATAAACTTAGAAAAATAATAGAATAGTAGGTCTTGCATTAGTATGAATTTTCGGAAGGGTATGAAATATGAAACTCAAATGTCTGTCATTATTTTTCTAACTTCAGTCTTTAATGATTTGCCACTAATTTGCCAAAAAACACAATTTTATGAAAAAATGGACCAAAAATGTGATGCAAAAATATAAAATAGCCATACAATACAGCTGGGAACCTGTCAAAGAAGGGACAGTTTTTTAATATTAGTACTGCTAACTTGAGCAGCTGACAAAATAAAAGAATCTACATGCATTTCTGAAATAAAAGTAATCTATAACTCTGATTATTACAGTTTTTTTATTAATTGTAAACCCTCCACATTTTCTTCCAAAATTGCCATTTTGCGGAGGGATTATTAGGAGAAGAGCAACATTTTGAGCCAAAATCGGGGACAGTGGAGAGGTTTGGATATGCCTAATTCTATAAAGCAATTTATTTGCACATACCTCTCAACCTCTTAATGCAGGAAATCTGGACAAGGCCAAATATATTGGAGGAACACATAAACAGTACTAAAATTTGCTCTTGTAGAAACTGAGACAGTTGATAGAATAACAGGTCTTGCTTTAGCATGCATTTTTCTGAAGGTTATGAAGTCTGAAACTCAGTGTCTGTCATTATTTAGTGACTTAATTCCTAAATGATTTGCCAGAAAACAACACATTTTATGAGGAATAAACCAAAAATAAGAAGCAAAAATGTATTCATTCTGCAAAAAATCTGGACACTTGAGAGGTATAATTCAGCCAGAGCTGTCTTTGAGTTTGTCGCCCTTCCCCCCCTCACAAAATCATGGTCGAATGGAGCCTCCCCCCTGCAGCCATTCCAATGAACCATTACTTGGCTATTTCACCCCATTTACAATAAACACTAATGTGCATACTGCTTTACTTCTGCGATGATTTGGACTTCATTTGAAAGTTTTATTTTGCATTTTATAGCACAAACACTAATAGATATCTGCTAAAAACAGCAATGCAGTCTCACAATGAAAACAGACACAACATTAAAACTTCACTGCCCTTGAAACTCACATTAATTGAAACAGCATTGAAACCCATATTCAAAGAAAATACATTTTGCCAGTGGCAGATAAAGATAAACTTTGGGCTGTTTTCAAATCACAGGCCCCTTGCACATGAAACATACACATGCTCTTTCATACACCTTCCTGATTGTATTAAATTATATTCCTTGTACAATACAGTACAGTTTTAGAGGGTGTTTTAAATTTGTTTTGAACATTTTTCCAGTAAACAATGAAACAAAATGCATGCACCAATGATGACAAAACTTCCCAATTCAGAACATTTCCATCATAAAAGTCTACTCAAACTTCTACAGTCCACCAGTATTAGTAAATATGCACAATCTCTGAAGAAGTAAAAGTCATCTAAATAATTCCATATTAAAGAGATCTGTAACTAATGAAGAGGTTGCTGCTAGCAATCAACTTTATATTTCATTGTTTCATCTACAAATAAAGTGCCTGTTGCCCTTGAGGAATAAATTGTCTATGTTGCATTAAAAAATGATAAGCTAGTTATATTGCAATAGGGAATGGATGGCAAACTGATAACAGGTTCATAGTTATTAGGTATCTTCACCAAAAAGGACTGCAGCATCCACCCCCTTTGCAACACAGTATAGTATCAGCAATGTTTCTACCTACTGTGGGAGTAGAACCCACAGCCTTCTGCATCAAAAGCAAGGACACTACCTTTTGTGCTATTAACAATGCAAGCAGTCTCCGCATAAGCAGCATTAAACTTTTGCTCCCCTGCAGCTCTCAGCTCCTTGTAAAATCTACTCAACACTCAGCTGTATCTCTGAACTTTGCAACACAAGAAATCTGGAAAAAGCCAAAATTTATTGGGGGGGGGACGACAAAAGCCCAAAAAAACAGGGACACATTTTAAACATTGCTTGTATAATGTTGGAAATTTGCTAGAATAAAATGCTGTGTTACCACCATACATTTCAATGCCAAGTTTTGGGCCCAGGACCCTGTGCAAAATAGTCACTATGCCAAATCAGCTGTTTTGTGAAAGAGAGGAAGACTGAAACTTAAATGGCTACCATTTAGCAAATTCAGTTCTCACCATAGCGGTCAACCTCTTAGCACAAAACACCTGAACAAAGCCAATAATGGTGGAATACAGCCCCCAAACATATTCAGTGAATTCAGTTCTCACCATAGCTCTCAACCTGTTAGCAAAAACACCTGGACAAAGCCAGTAATGTGGGAATACAGCCCCCAAACATATTCAGTGAATTCAGTTCTTACCATAGCTCTCAACCTTAGCACAAAAAACCTGGACGAAGCCAATAATGGGAGAATACAGTCCCAAAAATAGGGACAAATTTCAAATATCCATCTTATAAACTTAGAAAATTGCTAGAATAAAAGGTTTTGTGTTACCATGCACTTTCTGAAGAATATGAAGCCTAAAATTCAAATGCCTGTCATTTTTATTTATTTCTCATTTGTTAACCAGGAAAGTCTGACTTGGAACAAAAACGAATTTTCAGCAGGGGCCCAGGGAGAAACACTCCAGGCACATGTCTTTGTAAGATGGGAGGACACCAGAGCGTGCCCACACAAACACACGGAGGGCATGCAGACTCAAACCCAGCCAAAAATCAAACCAGAGAACCTGTAGCTGTCAGGCAACAATGCAACCACTGCACCACTACACTACTGAGTGTGTAAAGACAAAAATACAGAAACCACAGATTTTATGAGGAACAGAACAGAACAAATATGAGGCAAAACTCTGCAAATTTTTTTTACAAATGGTGGTGGGTAGGGAATTCAGGCTCTTGTCACCTGGGCCCAAGGCACAGAGTTCAAGCCTGATTCTCTACCCACCACCATATAGCAACTGGGGCACTACACACACACACACACACACACACACACACACACACACACACACACACACACACACACACACACACACACCAGTTCCATACCTTAAAGTCAGTAAACCCAAATATTCCTTCCTGCAGTTCTTCCGTAAAAGCCCGTGCGGAGATATTCCTTCCTGTAGTTCCAAATGTCTGTAAAACAATGTCCGTAACATCCATTCCTTCTTGCAGTTCCAAACGTCTGTAAAATGATGTCTGTAATATCCATTCTTTCCTGCAGTTCCAAACATCTGTAAAACGATGTCCATAACATCCAAATGCCATTGCAGTCCAATCCCCTTCAAATCTATGCTGTTGAATGCTTGTTTTCCTAATCCAGACTGCTGGTGAGACAGTCTGGATTCTGTGTGCATGCTCCAGACTAGTTCACCAGCAGTCTGGATATCGGAAATGCTGTGCATGCATGATATGTTTTTGTTTTTATTTTTTATTTTCTTTCATTTTCTTTTCTTTTTGTTTTACAGCTGTGAGGGCTGCAGTTCTGCAACCCAACGAGCTGCCCCTGCCTTACACAAAGACTCATCAACAACACTGCTGTCATCTGAACTTCCTGCTGAACTCAAATAAGGGTATTCCTTGTAAGGACTTATAATTACAACATCAGAAGTTAAACCAACAACTTAGACATCACTGCAGTCAGAAAAAAACACTCCAGTCCTCAGAATTGCTTTTACACACTGAATTCAGAGCCTTAATGTAATCTCTTATATGACATCAAAGCTCAGAGAGCATTTATATGTTACAAAAATAAAACAGCCATGAAGGTAAAAATACTGACAAATCACTTTAATGATTACAGCATGCCGCTCCAATCATCAACTTAGTAAACAGAAGCCACTGACTAACCTACTTGCTAACTGTACAAGACAGTGGCACCAGAATTTATAGCGGACACTGGTACTATAGTCATACCTGTGCCATTTCTACTCCCACTGTCTCTTGATCAAAAGACTCATGGGCAATTTAGTAAAAAGAATTTCCCTATAAATTCTTCCCAGCAAATATACTTTGAGGGCTACCACAAATCCTTGTTTTCAAAGAAAGAAACTTAATCCATATGAGCTACAGATGATATGGAAGAGAGTATCACTTCAGGACTTTTAACCTACTAATCATTTACCTGTATCTCAAGAAATCACCATGTTCTGATGTGTATATTTTACTAAGCCTATGCATGGAAATAACTACCCCATCCTCATATAGCCAACCACCTTTTAAAGCCATCTCCAATAGGTGTCCAACAATTTTGTCAACCATCTTCTCATAACACCTCTACCCTACTCATGTGAAAAGCCACAGGCATTAATTTCCTACTTCATTCATGGGACTGAGGTTTAGACAGCGACCACAAGGCATTAAGTCCTGTGGTCCAGACCAAGTGAGTGGCTGAGTCTCCATCCAGAAGCCATGTCCAAATGATAGTTTTCTCAAAAGTGGTTCTCCATTCTGTGGTGTAGAACTGGTAATTCTATCAAGAAGAAGAATTAAGTTGGGCCCAGGTGGTAACCATTTGAAATTTTGAGACCCACTAGACTTATATATACTAAGTCCAAGATGCCATTTCTTGGAGTATTGCCTTTTTTCCAAAGTATGGCGATCTCAGAGTTGGTATATATAAGATCAAGGGTGTAGAGGGTGCAGGAGGAGGCTTGCTGCGCTGCAAAAAAGTTTTAAGGAAAAGAGTGATTTTCGAAATTCGCTATTCTCTGTGTTTTTGGTCTTTTTTTTTTTTGATTTTCAGCACTCTGCATTTCAGTAAAAACTAGCCCAAGTGCAAACATAACTACAAATAAACACAACTAAAAAAAAAAAAAAAAAAAAACTCAAACACTGACCACAAAAGAAACTTTACTTTGTGCTTTCTTCTGTATAGAAACCATAGACTTCTTCATGTAAACATAAAACAAAATATTAAAATGAAATAAAAGCTCAAATACACTTTTATTAACAGCAAAGGTCAGAACTTGTGTCTAATACAAATGAACTTTAGACAAACAAAAATATGCTTCACTCAGATACAATTAAAATTTTACAGCTGAAAAAAAATCATCTGATTGAAAAAAAATGTGTAATGGACAAACAGGAGGAACATGTGTGTTTGGCTCTAGGTTCTTTTGCCATATATTTTCTTATTGTCACTACTGATGACTTATTTTTGATATGGTAGATGATTCTGGAATAGTTCTTTGAATTTTTAGAATTACCCTAACACTATTTCTGATTTTTTTTTTATCTTTTCTGCTCTACCTCCAAATTAGCACTAAATGTTTTAGATACGAAGGAGTTCAAATATTTAGATGGTGCAGGATTAAAAACAAAAAACAGAATCGTCAAGAAAAAGTACACAACAATACCTATTTACATTTCATTAGTGACCATTCCAGATAGCTTAAATATAATATGGCCAAAACTCAGGCTATAAGGCCATCCAGGACAACAACCACATATGTGGATTTTATGGAAGAAATTGGGTGACCTGAACCAAATGTTTGTTTCTTCACATTATGACAGAAATCTGTCGTATTTTATTAGAAGATTTGAGTAGCAGGGCAAACAAATACAAGGCTGGTATAAGTCACTCTACAGGACAATGCACTAGCAAGACTGTATGTATCATGACAGCTGGATTTAGTCAGAATGGTTATTATCTTTAATGTAGATGAGGACACAATCTGAGATATGGGATCATTGAAAAGATCTAACCAGAAAGTCAGCAGTCTTTCAGACGATTAGTAAGATGCCACTATTTTAAAACAGAAGAGGCTCTAGCATAAATAATCTGCTTGACAGGGAAGGGACAATACAATTATAAAACTGGAAAAATCTAACAAAAAAGGGACCCATTCAAATGGTTTCTGTAAATTTTGTAGGTATATTTTTAACAGCCTATAATTTTTTAGATACAGAATAGGTAGACCATTTGGGAGTAAAGACTACCACAACCTCATGCTGTGCATATGATTTACTGCATCTTTTGTGGTTCTTTTTATGTGGGCATGACTTCCAGGAAAATACATCAAATGATGTACAAACACTTCCACGTGATAAAGAACAACAGACTAGAGCACATAATGCCTCATTCAAAAACTTTACATTTTCTGCACAAGAGAAGATTGCTGCAAACAAAAGAAGTAAAGATTGTGAATTAATGTTAGATAAAAGGAATAATATTGACAGATTTTGCATGGTGACATTATTTATCTGGGTTTAAATGAACATAAATGTAAAAATTGTGAATTAAAGTAAAAAAAGGCCAAAGTAATTGTTGTGGTACATCACTGGTGATGGGCTCTACATATTTTTTTTGTACATTTGTATATATACATTTTACATGCTGATTTTACATACTGGGCTGTACAGTGGTGCAGCAGATGGCATTTTCACCTAACAGTAAGAGGTTCCCTAGTTTGATTCTCAGCTGGGGGACCTTATGAGTGGAGTCTGCATGTCCTCCATGTGTTCACGTGGGTTTCCTCCGGGTGGTCCGGTTTCCTCCTACATTCCAAAGACATGCAGTAAGTGGACTAGACACTCTAAATTGACCATAGGTGTGAGTCCGCATGCAAGTCTGTGGTGTGGATGAATTAGCAGGGCATGGCTAGCCACCCACTGGTGTAAACCTTGGCTCTGGATGATTGTCACTGTTGAAGAGACAACCTGATCCAGTCTGTAAAAATGGGAAAAAGGGGTTGTAGATGGATGGATGGCTGGATTTACATATTGATTTGTACAGTCAATGACACATCTTTCAGGCTGTATATACAATTTCAATAACATGTTATATTTGCATTTTCTTAAATTACACACTCACTAAATGTTAACTAATGCTTAATCAGATGATTAATTCACTGAAACTATTTAATCTGATTTGAATGAAGCAGTGTTTTTTGTCTGATGAACTCTATTTGAATGGGACGAAAGTATGAAAATCTGCTGCTAAAAATGTCTTTGAACTTTTATTTTATTTTATTATTTTATTCTACATTTCTAATATAATTCAGTGTCATGGAGACTAATCCTCTTATATCCATAGTAAGCAAGAGTTGTACCTAAGCAACTTTTGCCCTCTTCTCCACCCAGAAAAAGGGTATTATTATATTGTTTATTCTGTCAGAGAAGGTCTACGAGGGATCCAAAGAGATGGCTTGAAAATAATACAACACAAAGGGTAAAATAGGTGTCTGGGTGTCCTGTATTTTTGGGAAGGTACAGCAGTAAGGCTTATTCAACTGTACTATGTATGTAATGTTCAAGTGTTGTCTGTGGAGAAGGGGACAGTCACATTTTCAAGATATTTGACTAGATCATGCAGAAAGAAATGGAGGTAATCATCCATCAGTGTTAGACAAGGTAATCAAGGTAAAAGCAAGTGCCCTTGTTTCTGTTTGGTTTGT
The DNA here is from genome assembly GCF_019279795.1 of Protopterus annectens. NCBI lineage: Eukaryota > Metazoa > Chordata > Ceratodontiformes > Protopteridae > Protopterus > Protopterus annectens. Next base: position 730,936,603 of record NC_056730.1, read on the forward strand.
CTGATATCCAAAAAGTTCAATTCACCCACCAACAAAATAATTTAATACCACAAGCAATCTCAGTGAAGTCATATTAGGCTTAAATATGTATACTAGTGAATCATTCAGGAAAAGGCACAGTTTTCATCTGCCTTCAGTGCATACTGCCTGGAATCTGAAACATCCAAAGATAAGATGCCAGACAGTCAAACACCAAGGAAGACAGTGGGAATCCTTGCCTCACACTGTAATGATCTGCACTTTGTTGTATAGGCCTGCAGAAACATTGACTGCAAGTCACAGAGTCAAAGTATATATTATTCAGGAGTTGCATAACATTTTCAGGGAAACCAATGCATTTTATAGTCAGGAACAACAATGTCTAATTTACTCAGGCAATAACTTTTCTGTATTGAAATTCAACAGCAGTACTGGAGAGTCTAAAGACTGAATATTTTGAAGCAAAATAAGGGTTTTGATAATATTATGAAATGTACTACGCCTACAAAAAAAAAACACTCCTGGTAACAAAAGAGCCGGTCTGAAAGTGGTTGTATCAAAATAAAAGTTTTTATCATGATTTAAAATTGAGGTATGTCTATTTAACAGCAGCACCTCTGGAGCTTTATTTTGTTAATGTTTCTTAAACGATTACTCCTTTCCAGGAAGGTAGCATTCTTCCAATATACAAAATCTCATTCATAAAGAAAATCAAGTAATAAAGAATACTTTCCTTAAAAATGTCCTGAAAGTCCATGGGAAGACCACACATAGCAGGGTCTATATTATATAATCAAACTTTCAAAACTTCGAATCCCATATGTTCGACAATATATGATCGAAGTTCGAAAGTTCGAATATATAATAAAAAACAAAAAACAAAAAAAAACCTTACCTTAACGGTGCATGCAGGGGGGCAAGCCCCCTGCACTCCCCATGTGGGGGGCTGCACCCCCAACACCCCCCTACTTAAATATACCAACTCAGAGATCGCACTTCAGTGCAGAAAAGGGAAATTCTCCTATTCTGCACTGAACGGCGTCGTTATGCTTAACCTTCGAACACTTGAAATGTCGATCATATGGTGTCGACCATATGATGTTTGACATTTCAAGTGTTCGAGGTTCTAATAGGAACCCACATAGCAGGTAGCCTACATCTCTCATGCTTTTCGAATAATAGTCTGAGCTCTTTTAAGGAATAATTTTGGGCTTGCATTAACATGGGCACCATTAGTCTGGTTAAATATGGTTGAATTCCCAAACAGTAAGTTGCAGGTTCTTGGATTCCAAGTAATCTGACCTAAAAAACTTTGCTAACATTTCCTGGATCCCTTGTAGAAGCATGACCTCAAAGGTCCAAGTTTTTGGGATATACTTTCCACCTTCTCTTCCCTTGATCTTATAGCCAGGGATTTCTGGGCAGCAAGAGTTTTTTTCATACATTTCTGTTTGAATACACCGAGAGTAAGTTTAACTTTATTATCTGGTAAGATCTGTATATCATGTTTTGTTTTATCTGTTCTTGCTATAGGTTCTTTGTTTGCCTCATTTACCAAGTGTTATCGTGTTAGCAGTCTCGGTTTAAGAATCCATAGTTTCTCCTTGCTTAGTTTCCATTGGTGCTTAGTGTAGTCAGTAACAGACAATCTTCAATAAGTTTTCATGGCCTCTCCCCAATCAAGGTGACAGCAAGAGGCTGCATTAGCTGTCTGCTACCAAGTCTGCATAAGAACTACCTAGTCTAAGTTTAGTACCTTTACATAAATACAGCAGAACTCTCCATTGTTTCACAGAGGGAGCAGAAGCTAACTTCAAGACAACAATGAGAATAACAACAAACATACAGACAATTATATTATATTTACAAAGCAGCATAAAGCACTCTAAGATCTAATAAGTTTACTCTAAGATCTAAGCCAACACAAAAATGGAGAAAGGAGAGTTTTGCCAATAGGGATGACTCCAGGTAGAGGTATAGAAAATAGGCAAGAGGGGACTGGAATTATTTTGTAGAAAATCAGCAAAGGAAGAAAGGTACTAGGAGCAAATACGTATGAATGGAAGAGTAACAAAGTGTGATGAGACCAAGTAAAAATCTAGACTGAGGTTAAAGACGTTCTTCCCTACCAGGGACTAACTGTAGAGTATAGACAAATAAAAAGGGATAGTAGACTGTTAAGTGAAAGACCAGCTCTGCTGAGTTTTTAGCTGAGTCTAGAAGAGAAGCCATTGTTAAAAAAACATAATCAGAAGAGGTTAGAAAATATTGGAAAGAGAGAATGGGAAGGAAATATACAAATCAGCAGTGGGAGTACATGTGCATGACTCCCAGGTATGCAACAATATCCATAATGTTTAGGATCTTTGCATGGAAATAAATAAATAGAATTTGTGGAACCAATACATGCAGAATAATGTTCAAGAGGAGAAGAAGTGAAATTTAAAGGAAGTCAGGATTTGAGCAATCTGTGTAATATTGGAGTGAGAGATAACAGTTAAAAAGAATATTTATAATGCATAAAACTCGTGAAAATGTATAACATGTTTTGTTTTCTTTTTTATAACTGTGCACGCACCTATGTAACTGTTTAAATGGTATGACTTTAAAAAAAATGTGTTTATAAAAAAAACAAAAGAATCTGAGAGTCTTAAGCCAGTATACAGACCAGCATTATCCCAAGATCAGAAACATATATATATATATATATATATATATATATATTCTAGATTAGAACCATTCATACAGAAAAAACAAACATCAAATAGGATCATTAGTTTACAGTATTTATGAACATATTTATAAAGGTCTGAGAAACCTCCTTATCTTTTACTTGTGAATTCTAACCCAGCTCCACCACTATTTAACAGCCAGAGGTTCCCAGGTAAATAATAGGCAATCAGTCCAATAGTATGAGAATTCCCTCCTGGAGGCAGAAATACTGACTATAATTCTGTTAATGTCAGCTGTTAATGAACCTGGAGGCAAATATGAGGCTACTCATGTTAACCGTAGATGGTCCCAGTGAGCACAAGTATCCAATACTGGCTGCTGGGCTTCAGTCCCCCTTCAGTAGAAAAATATAAATAAATAAATTCATTCTAATCACATTTAACTTTTTGAAAAAAATCTTGTTTTTACTTAGTGAATTATTTCTTTTCTTTCCTTCACTCAGGCATGGACCTACTCTCATACTACTACTATGCTCACAAGCTCTAGTACAGGAAATGAAAAAAAAAGTAGAAATCAGGCTTGCTGGGCTGTTTTCAAGAACAGTCCAGCATTAATTGCAGTGCAATGAAGAGTAAGCCAGTGATGCAAAAGGCAGAAAATGTGCTTGAAAAGGGGCACCCTGGGCCACTGTATGAAGCAGCGAGGAGACATTTCTATTGGCTCTGTCTGCTTCAGGTGACAAAGGCTGCCTATCTGAAACTGAAATAAATACTTTTCACATTTAAAGATAGTAGGTTGGGAAGAAGCTTTGTTTAGTTATTCATTTACTGATTTATTATACATATCTGTATATTTTTAGCAGCACGGCATACCATTTATCCAGAAAGTAAATCATTTTTGTGTGTGTGTGTGTGTGTGTGTGTGTGTGTGTGTGTGTGTGTGTATACACATGTATATGTGTAGTATAGATACTCTTGTAAAGTTTGCATTTTATTTTTGCAATCAGGGAGGATTTCAGTCACTAAATAATGTCAGACATTTCAGTTTCCGGTTTAACAGTATTCAGAATAAGTACACTGATGTAACAGCCTTCTAGCAACTTTCTAAATATATAAGGGTATAAACTTATCCCTAATTCTGGTCCTTTGAAACCCTATTATTTTTTTTTTCTTCTTGATTACTGAGCTAAGAGGTTGAAAGGTGTCTGGATGTTATCATGTGTTGCACATTGTATTCTTGCAGCACTGAGCTCAGAAGATACAATCTTGTGAGGCTGTTGTTTATTTGTTCATTCATATGATTGCAGTCAGATTTTTGAGATGTATAGTGACAGACATACAAGTGGCTGTAATTGATGGTCGTGTGTCTAATATATGCATGTATGTCTGGACAGGTATAGCTGCACACAATCGTTCCTGGTTTTGCAGACTGTCTCTTGATCTGGCCTTACATTTAAGTCTACACCTCACAAAATGTGTGTTTTTTCTGACTAATCACTGAGAAATGCAGTTGCTAAATAATAACAGATATTTTACTTTCAGACTTACCGGCATTCAGAAAAAGCATGCTAACAAATATCCTGTTGTTCTGGCAACTTTCTAAGTATACAAGGGCACAGACAGGAATGTGTAAACTCTGATGTCCTTGATTTTGGTCCTTTGTCTTCTAATATTTTTTTTAGTTTTCTACCTGATTCTTGAGTTAAGATGTTGAGAGGTATGAGTGTGTGTGTGTGTGTGTGTGTGTGTGTGTGTTGGGAGGGTAGTTGTAATGGACTGCACACTGTATTCTGAAGCAGTGATCTAAGAAGATAACATTCTTGTGTGGCAGTTATTTATATATGCATTCATTCATTTCGCCCTAAAGTTCTAAGGTATACAGTCACAGTTGTACAAATGGCTGTAACTGATGGATATGGGGGCTATAAGTGAAGAACATGAATTTTGTGTGTGGGGAATTGGTGTGTATCTAAACATAACAAGTTGTCATGTATAGTTTATTCACATTTCATCACAAACATCATAGCTAAACACAGTAAGAGACTGTGACAGTCTGGGAAGGTTGCATTTTACAGCAACTGATCACTGTAAAAATAGTGCAGCAAGCTGTGTTGCTGTGTAACTTTGCTTGGCTTTCTGGTTTGAGTTTTTGGCTGATTTATTCTAATGTGCAAAGCCTGTATGTTATACCTAGATGCTCTGGTTTCCTCCAAAAGAGCCTGAACTGTGTAATGTATACCTGTGGCCTTTTTGTACTTTTACTTTCTTCCCAATCTAACCCCAGTGGAGGACATAGAAGGTTACCATCTTTTTTTGCAGGGGTAGGGAGGCAGTCACTATTCCCAGATATGCTGTACAGATCTATTTATTAGGATCTACTGTTTTGTTAGCTTTGAACATTAAGTTTTGGCCACAATTTAATTTTCCTTTAAATAAAAAAATAAGACTGAATTTCTTTAATTACTCATGATTTTTGTTCAGACCATCATTGGATCAAAAGTTTATAAAAATCCTTTATGATAGATCACAGGGCATCTAGAGCAATTTACACATCTTCCCTGTGTCCGTGTGAGTTTTTGACAAGTACTACTTTCCTCTTCTGTCTCAAGGACATGATGTAGGTGAATTTTCATCAAAATGCCCACAGCATAACATAACATAAACTATAATCTAAATTGCTAAAATTATTTGTAAATAATATACAATATACTTCTTATCAGCAATCTGACACAGAGTGCTGGTGCCTATTAGGTTTAGATGTTCTGCTTGACAATGAGGCACTAACTCTGGTACCAAATGGTTAAAGAAAGACAGACCCAAGCAAAACATCACATCATCCCCATTTCATTTGAGCAATTTAGACTATATCTACAGATAAGTGCACAAAGTGTTTCTAGCAAAACACAGGTATTAAATAAACTGCACAGTAATTTCATAAGAACATTCTCCCATTACCTGCTTAATACAATTCACAGTCAAAGCAGAGCTAAAGCAAATCTAAGCACTCAGTGGGTGTAAGGCATGGAAGGTCATCTGCACCAGTCCATCCAAGCATATACGCACGTGTGCGTGTATGCGAGTGGATTCCCAAATGATATGCATGCATGCCTACTGGCAAATTCTAAGATCACCAAATCACCTACTTTAAGATGTGGGAGGAAACTGCAGCACCCAATGGAACATGTGGAGAAAGTACACAATCATGTATAAAAGTCACCCCAGCGAGGAATGGAATTGGAGAAGCAAGGACCGTGAAGCAACAATGCTAACTGTTGTGCCACTATGGCACTTATTTCAAAACAGCAAAAAGGTTAAGATTCAGAAAATGGGAAAACAGTAAGAAAAACATTTGAATGTAGCTATAACATGGTATTAATTAGTGTTCTAGGAAAGTGATTAGGTTACTGATCAGGCATGCCACAAAACATAGATTATTGGACGAATGTCACAGAACCAATAATAAAACAACTATACTAAATACAGTATAATGACTAATACCAAAAAGATTAGTAGAACAATCTGACAAAGTACTGCATTATGAGTCCAAGACTTTATTGCTCTAGTGGCTAAACCAAACTAGTAGATAAACAACTAACGTAAGCAGAAAGAAGTACAGCTTCGTGCCCGCAGTTACTTATGTACAACAGAACAGCCTAGCTCCATCTGTAAATGACAGACTGTGGAAACACATTAAATGACAGACTGTGGAAACACATTAATGACAGACTATGGAAACACATTAAACGGCAGACTATGGAAACACATTAAACGACAGACTATGGAAACACATTAAACCACAGACTATGGAAACACATTAAACGACAGACTATGGAAACACATTAAACGACAGACTATGGAAACACATTAAATGACAGACTATGGAAACACATCTTGCAGTTTATTTATGATATCAGTAAGCTGGTACAGCATTAATGATGAGAGATATAAAAAGTATATCAAAATTAAGTGTCTATCACTAAAGATGAAAAGTTCATTGTTACTTCAGTACTCAGACCTGCATACTTTCATTTGTGTCTGTTTCCTCTTTCCTATATTCTCAAACACTTCAAAGATTTCAGAAAAAACATGGTTCTACTGTTCTTTCACATAATCAGAACAAATTTTGTCACCCCAGTTTGTTTGTTATTATGGGGCAGGGTGCCCTGTGTTTACTGAAGCCTTTAATCTTTTTATTTTTTGGCAGTTCTGCCAGCATACAACACAGGAAGTACCTATATTAGCTGTATGTTGCCAAAAGAAGCATGTTTTATTTTCTTGAGAACAGACAAAACAAATGAATCCCATGCTTACTGATTTATATTCCGGTTTTCACAGCACTTTTTTCTTTTGAAGTTAAAGACATAGTTGACTGCATAGCATCTTCCGGGAAGGGTGCTTCTTAATACCCATTTGACAAAGAGAATTATGTGAAGGATAACCACAAAGTCTTCTTCAACTATGTTAGAAACCTCAGGAACAATGCCCAGCATTATGCAGAGCTAACAGTAATTGATATCACATACTTGGATTTAGACGACGTTGCAAATCTACTAATAGACAAATTTAGCTCAAACTTCACCACCCCCTTTGATAAAGAATCTGTCTTTCATTCAGCCACTTTAGTTTTATTTTATGGTGTTATGATTTATAGCTTTGTGGTCTAATGAGACTGTTTGTTTTTATTTGGCTTCTGTTCCAATATTCACGGATCACAAACCTGCCTCTATCCCCCAGATCCCCCAAGAACAAGTCCTCAAGGCACTATCCAGGGTTGAGAACACTGTTTCCATTGGGCCAGGCAATATGCCAGGCTGCCTCCTGGTCAGCCTGAAACATGACTTGTCAGATCCCCTACAGAGGCTATTCAATATCAGCCTCCAAACAGGCTTCATGCAGGATGAATAGAGGGGGCTTCAATGGATCCAGATAAGTATAGATAAATAAGCCAGACCAGCCTCATCTACAAAGCTATGGAAAGAAACATTACAGAATTAATATATAAGGATATACATGACATACAGAATCTTGACCAGAGTCAGTTTAGATTTGTCAAGAGCACATCCTGCCTACCTAACCTAGCTTGTTTCTTCAAAATAGTTACTCTAGCAACAGATTAGGGCAAATCACTCCATTCCACATATACAGACTTCACAATAGTGTTCAACACCATCCCACACTCAGGTATCATTGATAAACTCTCCAAGCTAAATGTAAATCCATATGCAAATCACCAGATAGCAACCTGGCTCACAAAGTGGATGTAGGAAATAAAGCTGGGCAGCTCTACCTCCTCCAAAAGACCTGTCACTAGCAGTGCACCCCAGGCTTTAGTCCTCGGTCCACTCATTTTTGGAAACACCAATAGTCCAAAAACACTAACGTGACCAAGGAAATACTGTAGAAACACAGCTGAAAGCCCCATGAAACAGAATCCACACTGACTTCAGGAGATATATTTCACCATTTATTCTGGTACCTCGGCATTTCACCTTGGAGGAATAATTCAAATACAAAAACCCATCTCCTTTTATACACATCATGTACCTAAACCAATTATCCTATTACATCTTTTACACCATTTAAAACAATTAATCAAGTGACAAACTAGTTAAACCCTCATATCAAAAATACAAAACTTTTAAAGTGCCATCATAAATATACAATGAAATACTGTTGTACATGATCACATTATTTGAAGAGAACTGATCTATGCTACAAATGTAACCCACAGCTATACATCAATAAGATCTTTAGTACGTATTTTGTATATGCATATATGTTCACACACATATATATATATATATATATACATACATACATACATACATACATATATATATATATATATATATATATATATATATATATATATATATATATATATATACACACACACACACACACACACACACACACACACACACACACACACACACATTTACAATGTCATATTACTATCCAAGTTCATACCTGTAGGATATAGCGTGATAATTTATTATCATTCTACATTCCAACCTGTTCAGTTCTCTCCTAAAAGTTCCCATAGTTACATTAGGTCATGCCAACACAATGAAACTCAATCCCCCCATTACTCCATTGTGTTTAGACATAAAATGAGCACCAAATGGACTTTCTACATATTTCTTCTAATGTCCCCCAAATGTTCCAGAATACGAACTTTAACTTTTCTAGTCATTTGTTCTATATACCAACACGTCTCCTTGCAGTCACACCCAATAATATAAATGACCCCACAAGAATTACAGTCAAAACTCTCTTTAGCAAAATAAAGTTTCCCATTGATTTTCAAACCATGCAGATTTTTTACCCTGTCACATACCATGCAATAACCACTTCTTTGTGTGCCAAACCTACTCCCATCAATAATACCATAAACTTTTCTATTAACCAATTCCTTTAAGTTATTATGCCTACCATATGAAAATGTAATATGCTTAGGAAACAAAGATCCTACCATGGTATCTTCAGTAACTACATGCCAAATTTGCCTGACAATATTCTCCAGAATAAGAGAAAAACTGGAAAACCTAGTTACAAAGAAAAATGTTTTCACATTTTCAAGCTGACTTCCCACTTCTCTAGAATGCAATCCCCTACTTCTACTATGGCAAACTTTATGCCAAGCTTTAGAAAGAATAGCTTCAGAATACCCTCTAGAAGATAATCTTTCATACACACCCCTGAGAAAATCTTCTCGAAGTTGCTTTTCTGAACTGTTGTAAAAAATTCTTCTGAACTCCCCATAGGGTAAACACTTAGGCAAATGCGAAGGATGCATGCTCTCAGCATGTAAAAAAATATTGACTGATGTGGGTTTCCTATAAGGCTTGTACTGCATCTTACCTTGATCATTAATATAAATCTCTACACCCAGAAATGCAATGCTATCATCCTTACAGTCCCAAGTAAATTTTAAACCATGTGAATTCTCATTTAAATCTAACATAAAATTTACAAATGACATTTGACTACCCCTGCACACAAAAATGAGATCATCAATATATATCTTATAATATATAACATTGTTAACAAAAAACTGTTTTTGAAACATAAACTGCCTTTCAAACTCCCCCATATAAATAATGTAAGTGGGGGCAAAGTCGTTTTTCCACTTAAAATAGTTATGCGTTAAACTAAACTCAAGAAGGGACAGTAAAAAGGAGGTTCAGGGACCTTCCCCCATGATTTTCCCCATTGCCTCCAAATCCCATTGTCAATATTTGTGTATAGGGCCGATATATCTACCGTCACCCAAAAATATTCATTTTTTCTATTCCAAATTAAATAACTCTGCAAACTTCACGAGTATTCTTGAAATGAGAGGGAACCAGGGTTAAATACTTTTTGAGGTGAAAATCCAAAAACACATTAACTTTTTCTATATAAGAGCCAACACCTGAAGTAATAGGCCTACCTGGTGGATTCTTTAAACATTTATGAATTTTAGGAACTCATATAGTAGGGGTCTCTGGGTTCCCTCACAGTAAGTTTTTTAACATCACTTACAATCAAAAAACCTACCCTTTCTCCCCTCTCCAGAAGTTCATTAAGTTCTTTCCTGAAATTCCTTACTGGATTTCCTGACACCTTACAATAAACATTTTCTTCAGACAGTATATTCTGAACCATCTTTTCATAATGTCCAACATTCATCACCACCCAAATGCTTCCCTTGTCCGCTTGCTTAATAACAATCTTATCTGTGTCCTCAATTCCTTTAATGCCAACTATTCTTTTTTAGTAAGATTATAATTAGAATAATTTTTAACAAAATAATCATATTGGTGTTCAATCTTGGCACATAACGTATTTTCAAAAACATTTATAGCATGAGAACATTTGGGAGGCATAAAAGTACTGTCTGAAGCAAAAATGGGCATGGACAACTGTCCATAACCTGTGAAGAACCCCTCAGTAACATGTTCAGTGTTTTTGAAATTATCAACAAAAATAGCACCATCCTCAAAAAATTGCATGGCTAATTCAGTTTCATGTACCCTTAAATTTAACTGGTCATCACTATCAGATGTCACTGACAGTTCCAAATCATGCCTACCTTGTTTACTGTGTTCATTATTAAACGCTTTTAAATTCAGTTTTCGACAAAAGTTTCTAACATCTAAAATTATGTCCGCCAAAGCTGGAACCCTGGAAGGAATGAATTTAGCTCATAGGTTCATAAGTTCATAGGTAGGTACTAGGCTATCGGCCCAAGGGCCTATGTAAGCCTAGCTAACAAGGTTCTCTGGCTTACGCCACCCAAGAAAGTTATTTTCCTGTGCCACTGTCGAGCAGAGACACAGAAGTGATCCCTGGGGTGTATTTACTATTTCCCATCCACTCATCAAGATTTTTTTTGAAGAGTACTAATGAAGAACTTTGCTTGACATAGATGGGTAGCCTGTTCCAGTGTATGGGAAGTCTCTGGGACAGGAGTCTATCCCTCCAGCATGTCCTGTTTATTGTGGTGACAAGGTTTAGGTCCCCAGAGTGTGTAGCTCGGAGGGATTGGGATTTCTTTAGGTGTAGCATGTCCAACAGCTCTGGGTTTGACATAGCTTTATATGTTAGGCAGAGATCACCTCTGAGTAAGTGATATGCTACGGAGTAAAACTGGAGTTTTTTGAGGCAGTCAGTGTAGGGCATTTGTTTGAGGCCAGTAATCCTCTTTGTGAGGTACTTCTGTGGCCTTTCCAGCTGCTGCAGATGTCTTGTGAGGTACATTCCAAAAGGGGCATTGAACTCTATAATGGGTCTAATGAGTGTCGAATAGAGGGGAATAATGACCTCTTTTTTCCTGGATGAGAACCCTTTTCTGATGAGGTGTGCCATGTACAAGGACTTCCTGACTACTGTGGTGATGTGACTATCAAAGGAGAGACTACTGTCCACCTGGGTCCCAAGGTCTCTTATCACACATTTGGTGTTAAGTAGATTGCTGCCTATGTGGTAGTTCATGGGTACAGAGTTTTTACCAAAGGAGATGACACTGCACTTTCTGGCATTGAGCTTGAGGCCATGGCTCTGACACCAGGCATCTGTCTCAGCGAGGCCTTTCTGTAGGATGTCCACATCATTTGGAGACTTGACTATGGCTCCTAGTTTGCAGCTATCTGCAGACTTCATTAGTCAGAGGCCTTCTGTGTTAGCCTGTACTTCAGAGAAGTAGATACCAAACAGGAGAGGTCTCAGGACAGAACCCCGAGATACTCCACTTGTCACTGCACTGAGGTCAGATTTGGAGTCTGCAACTTTTACAGTGTGGGTTCTGTCAGTGAGCCAGTTGGCAACCCATCTTGTGACATAGGTATTTATACCTAGTTTAGTGAGTTTAGCTATAATTCCAGAATGGGGGGTGGTGTGGAAAACCTTCGCGAGGTCAAGATAGGCTGTGTGAACCACTTTACCTTCATCTACGGCTTTGGTGACTGCCTCAAAGAAGTCGATCAGGTTCAGGAGGCATGATCTGCTTTTCAGAAACCCAAACTGGGTGGGATCCAGACTTTGAAGGTTACCAATGTCTTTGTTTATGAGTTCCATGATGATACGTTCCATGGCCTTGCAGACCAGGCTCGTCAGGCTAATAAGTCGATAGTTCCTGGGATCAGTGGTGGCTCCCCCTTTGTGCAGTGGGATAACTGTTGCTGTGCATCATTTAGTGGGCACAAAGCCTGATGAGAGGCTATTATTGAACATGGTGCTTAAGCGGGGAGCCAGTTCTGAAGTTCGTGTAAAACGCAGCCTGGGATGTTGTCCGGTCCCGTGGATGCTGTGTTTTGGGCTTTAGAGTGCAGCTTTTACCTGTGTAGATGTGATTACAGGGATTCTGTATTCTTCCTGTATAGATATGGGCCCTTTAGGGGGTGGGGGGGTAAAGTTAGCACTGAACCTATCTGCCAGGATGTTGGCAGTATCAGTTGGTTCTGTAATTTTTGTGCCTTTGTGCTGTAACTCAGAGCAGATCTGGGTGTTGCCATCGAGATTCTTGACATAGCCATAGAATGCTTTGTGGTTGTCCTTAGAATTAGTGGTGATTTTGTTTTCATAGCTAGCTTTGGTGGATCTTATAAGGGATCTCAGCTTCTTACTGAGGCTGACCAAGAAGCTTCTCCACTCATGGGATTTTACTCTCTTTTGCAACAGTTTCTTCCTTCTGTTGTACAGTTTGTTTATGGCAGGGGACCATGAGAATGGCTTCCTTTTTTTGGAGGATAGCATCTTGGTTCTGTTTGGGATAGCACGATCCATGCACTCGTGTAAGTGCTTATAGAGTGCATTTGTGTTGGATTCAGCAGTTATAACTGTATTGTCCATCTGCATGGGTGTCATGAAGTTCACCACTTCTGTCTTAAGAAGCATGAAGTTGGCTTTGGAGACATTTTTTATCGTGGTTTCCTTAATGGGGGGTGGGGGCGAGATATGGATATCATGGGTGATTAGCTTATGGTCGGATCGGACCAACTAGGAGTTGACTTCAGGTGTGGAACATCGGTCACTCATGTTGGTAAATACTAGGTCTAGGATATTGTTGCCCCTGGTGGGGGTGTGGATAAGCTGATCCAGGGCATTGGAGTTTATGAATTCTAGAAAGCGTTGAGCTAAGGATTTGGTACAAGAGTAGTTTTCCCAGTTAATGGTGGGGTAGTTAAATTCGCCCATTATTAGGGTGTTTGGTTGAACCCTAATATTTTCCAGTACATCAAGAAAAGAGGAGTGGGAATCCTGGGGCATGGTGGGGGACCTGTAGCAAGCTACAATTTGGATTGCAGTTTTGCCCAGAGTTAGTTGCATTTGGACAACCTCGGATGCATTAAGCTGAGCAACTAGCCTGGAGGTGTGGATATCCTTAATGAATATGGACACACCTCTGCCTTTGGTGTTTCGGTCCAGGTTACATAGCCGAAAAGTGTGGTATGAGTTATAGCCTGGTAGTGTAGGGGTGCTTTCTGGAGCCTTGAACCAGATCTCAGTTACTGCACAGATATCGATGTTCTCCATTTTAAGGAGTGCCTCGAGTGAGTGCATTTTGAGTGCATTTTGAGATTTAGACTTCTAGCATTGAGTAGCATTACCCTCAGTTTTTGCTTGCCTGTACCTGTTACAGTGGTGAATTTGTTATTTGAACCTTTCCTAAAAAAGGCACTATAGGGGCAGCAAGACCCTTAGCCAGTATCCGGAATCCCAGAGGTGACAGGTGCAGGCCATCTGTGGCAAAGCATCGTGGTCTCTCGACCATGTCATCCCAAGCAGACAGATACTGGATCCCCTTAGAATGACACCAGAAGCTTAGCCAATTGTTGAAGTCAATCATTTTGTCCTTGTACTGCGGTATCATTCGGGGCGATGACAGAATGCTACTCAGGGCTAGGGTCATACCTGCCTGGGCTATAAGATTAGAGAGCTCTTCCATGTCTCTTTTCATGTAGTCCAGGGAGGTACGTCTCACGTCATTCACACCAATATGGACAATGACAGAGTCATATTTGTACTTGTTGTGGAGTGACCTGAGTGTGTGGGTTATGTGGCGGATACTGGCACACGACAGGCAGCTGGCAGTAACTTTCTCCTTGTTTAGCTTGGTGAGTGGGACATCAGTGTGCCTGACTATAGAGTCACCTATGACTAGTGTGTTGGGTACGTTGTTTTGCCTTTTTGGCTGTGGTTGAGTGGCACACTGAGTCTGTGGGCTATGTGTCATTTGGGTTGTGTTGGGGGATGGAGGTTGCTTGCGTTTCTGCTTTGGAGGTCTCTCGCACTTCTATTGCTTAGACAGATTATTGCTGAGAGCCACCGCAAATGTTTTTGTGTTACTATGTGTAGAGTTTGGTGATGTAGATTTAGTGAGACTATGTGATGAGTGTGGTGTGGTGCAAATGTTTACCTTCTCCTCATGACTGTCAAGTTCAGTCTCGGTTGGAGAGAGCTTTACCTCCAGTTTGGCCTGATAAGTGCATCTCTCATAGGTTGTAGTGTTGGGTGGTAGGAGGAGAGGGTTGTCTGTGTACATGAGGCAATTTCTACATTGCCTCAAGATGTCCAAATTCATCAGATAGACAGGAGAGAACACTGGGAGCTGACCCTTGGACATGCCTGAATAAAAAACTATTTTCCTCTAGATAAGTGAGGAAAGTGAGTACAAGAGCTGTTTTTCTCTAAGCAAGTGAGAAAAGTAAGTACAAAAACTCTTTTCCTGTAGGTAATGAGGAAGACTGAGTGCTATAGTAATTAGTAGCTTATTTAGTGCTTACAAGTTCTGAACAAGTGCTGAGCATGAATAAGCAAATTTAAGTGCTAAAACTAAGAATCTGTATCTGCACTAGAGTTACAGGGCAGAAACAAGTGCAAAACAAATCTCCTTTTAATAACACACTATTCATATTATTAGTTAAAGTGATACAACAGAGTCACAATATGTAAAAGTCCCCCATTAATAATGGGAGCATCCAACTCAAAAAATGCAGTTAAATCATTACTAATAATACATTCATCCCCAGTCTCCAACTCAGTTTCAGTCAACAATTCTTCTTGTGTCCAATGAGGTATAAAGTTATCAAACTGCAAGTTTTCATTTTCATTCACATTACAAAGATTAACGGAAAGTCTTACTTTGTTCTGTTGTTGCCATTGTTGCTGTGCTTCCCTCGCACCTTCTTTGATCGCGTTTGAATTTGTTGGGATGTTTGAGTAACTCCCAAAACATTTTTTGGATGTTCAAGCCTTTCAGCAGATCCCTGGACATATATTTCCTCAAACAAAATGCTCTTCCTACTGGCACTGTTGTCAGCAGATGAAAGAGATGAATGCCCCGCATTTCTAGGTGTGCGCATTCTGGTTCTTGACCGATTGGGGCATTCCTTACGTTGCCAAGAGTATACCTCATTATTTTCAAAGTCTCTCATGTCTCTCATTAATTTTCTCTTTTTCCGTTCAAGTACATTTTGTTCCACTTTGTGAACTTTTTCATTAACGTCTTTAAACGACATTTGAAAAGTGGAACCAGAAATGTCATTCATTAAGCTATTTTGTAACTCAGTAATCTTCCCCTGCAATTTTTCAATTGTTCTGTTGTTCCTTTTAATTAAAATACAGAGCTAGTTTAATGTACATTCAAGGGCTGCTTGCCTCCACTCAAATCCCCCAGCCGGCAAACGGTCTACTCTAAGACCCCTCGGTGTTATATCAAGGGAGACATTTTTCCAGCAGTTTTAAATTGTAAAACACTGTTACCTCTTCGGACATCAATCGTTCCAGCATCACAAACTTCTCTGCTGCAATGTTGTCCCCAGTAATGGACCAGGGGTCTGTACTGGCAATGTTTCGCTCTCTTTCTTTTACAAAATCAGCAAATAAAATTCCATTGGTAGTAACTGATGTGTCAGTGCTCTCTGAACTCATGGTGACCAACAAATAATGAAAACACCGCTAGTCCAAAAACACAAACATGACCAAGGAAATACTGTAGAAACACAGCTGAAAGCACCATGAAACAGAATCCACACTGACTTGAGGAGATATATTTCACCATTTATTCTGGTACCTAGGCCTTTCACCTTCATGGAATAATTCAAATACAAAAACCCATCTCCTTTTATACACACCAGGTTCCTAAAACAATTATCCTATTACATCTATTGCACCATTTAAAACAATTAATCAAGTGACAAACTAGTTAAACCCTCATATCAAAAATAGAAAGCTTTTAAAGTGCCATCATAAATATACAATTAAATATTGTTGTACATGATCACATTTCTGTATATTTATAATGGCACTTTAAAAATTTTGTATTATGAGGGTTTAACTAGTTTGTCACTTGATTAATTGTTTTAAATGGTGTAAAAGATGTAATAGGATAAATGTTTTAGGTAACTGGTGTGTATAAAAGGAGATGGATTTTTGTATTTGAATTCTTCCCTGAAGGCAAAAGGCCAAGGTACCAGAATAAATTGTGAAATATATCTCCGGAAGTAAGTGTGGATTCTGTTTCATGGCGCTTTCAGCTGTGTTTCTATAGTATTTCCTTGGCCACTCATTTTTGGCTAAATTAAACGTTAGTGACTACCCAGGTTTGCAGATGACTGCAAACTTGCTGCCATCATAAACTCCCCAGAGGATGCCACAAGCCACTAAAAGGGCATATCCCAAACAAATAACTGGTGTCAAAACCACAGACTAAAACTAAATGGCAAGAAATGTATAACTACATCCTTTGGCAAGCATGATTCCATTTGTAACTATAAAATTGACAACACTTCCCTGAAAATTGATCCCGGAGTCCTAGATCTGTGAAACTATGTTGACAACAAACTGTCCTTTTATCACCACATGTCCAATACTGTAAGGAAGTCCTCTTTCAGCAAAGAGCTTATATCTAAAAGTATGGTGTCCAGGTTGATGAATATAATCATTCTACTGTACTTGGCACTCTTTATAGTGACCATTGAGTATAATGCCCAGTTTTGTGCTTGTCCAAATACGTGTCATAACTAAAATGACCACAATGCTTTGTTGCTAAGAAAATCAAGGGCTTAAATCATAAATACTATGTGAACCATCTCAAAGCCTTGCCCCTCTTCTTCGTATCAGAAAGGCTACTGACAGGCAACCTCTGCCACGTGCATAGAGCCTCTACAGATCCCATTCTGTTAGAGCTATTATCCATTTTCAAGTCCAGTGGTGGCATAAACACCTGCTCAAGAGATCCCATTCTCTTTTGCAATATAAACAGGACACGTTGAAAGACGAAGTATTATCACAGAGAATTCTACTTTTATGGAACTGTCTTCCACGCCACATAAAGCAAAGTACTTCTTGCACTTGGTTTAAATGTTATTTGGATGAATAACATTTGGATGAATAACATTTAGGTAACTGCAAATTCACCCCCAGTTTAGCACCTCATGGAAAGCAGCAACATGTAAATGTCCCAATATATCTTTGTTCCACACATATCTGGGTTATTTGTACACAGAATATGAGGGTTTAAAAACCTAACATGGGAATGTAAGGCTAGGCTTCTTAAGATCCTTACAGAACTGTCAGATGTACAACCTGATTTGAGAAGGGGGTGGGTCACCTGTGATCAAGTTGCCAATAACCTCTGGATAACAGGATAAGCAAGGAAATTCCAAAAAAAATATTTACTACTGCTTTATCAACTACTCTAAAGTAGATGTTAGACCATAATATGTACTACTGCTTTATTAATTACTCTAAAGTAGAGAGTAAATCATAATACTTACTACTGGTTTGTTAACTGCTCTAAAGTAGTGAGTAGACAATAATATTTACCACTGCTTTATTAACTACTCTGCAGTAGAGAGTGGACCTAACAAACAGTGGCAAATTCTTAGCGACAAGGAAATAACAGGTTGGATTATTTCCCCCAAGGAATCTGTAAGCTGAGCAAAAAACAACAGTTAGAATTGAATATGGAATAACTGACTGGTTAAAGACAGGGAAAGGAGTGCAACAAGGCTGTATATTTATATGCTGAATGTATCATGCAAACTGCTGGGTTAGACGAATCAAATGCTGCAATCAAAACTGACAGGAAAATATTAAAACGTCTCATATGACACCACTCTAATGGGTGAAAGTGAGGAAAAATTGAAGAACCTGTAGATGAAGATAAAATAGAAAGCACAAAAGCTGGCTTGCTGTTCAACATAAACAAATAAAAAAACAAAACAAAATGTATGATACCAAACCAAATTAATTGTCTGCAAATAAATTGCGAAGAATGGAAGCAGTGACAGAATGAATTTTCATGCACTTAAAGGTCTTTGCAGATGACAAATGCATCATGAAATTACAGCATATTTCCTTCTTGGAAGGAAACTACAGAAAATATGAATAATATTCTAAAGAGTAAAAACCACATTGTCAAAAAGCCACCTGATAAACTATTGACTCATCTGTGATCTCCTCACATAACTGCGATCACGAATGAGTGAAAGCTAATGAATGACAACATTCAGAATATAAAAAAAAATGAACAAAAAGTGTTTTTGTAGGGGTGGGGACATGCTTCCTGCACCCCCTGCCCCTGAATTGCTGCACCTTTCACGCCCATGCAACATACATATGTACCAATTCTGAGGTCACACCATCACGTGGAAAAGGGAAATCCTTAGTACACTGGCAGTTTGATCTACCGAGGAAAGGCTGGGCAGTAACACAGTAATGATCACACAGATGGGTGTCAATCACTAGCAGTTCTCATGTAAGCCTGTCTCTGTAACAAAGCACAGTATAATTAAAGCCATGTGTACCCAGTAATAACATTTGGCTGTGAGAGTAGGAATATAAATAAGTATGTGCACTAGAAAATCAATGCTTCTGAGCTGTGATGCTGGAGACAACTTTTTAGAATTCCATGGACTGCAAGATCATCAAATCAGTCAATGCTTAAGGAAATAAATATAGACTGTTCATTAGAAGGTCTGATAAAAACAAAACTCAAACAATTTGGCCACATAAAGGGAAAACAAGATTCACTAGAGAAGGCAAAGATGGTGGAAAATATCCAAGGCAAAAGAAGAAAAGGCAGCAGAAGGCAAGAGTGATCGACAGCGTTACTAAAGTACATATTATGAAATTGCAAGAACCTAAAGAAGTTGTTGGTTGGCGGATATGGTTTACTCAAGTCCCTGAGATGTCAAAGAATAAGGCATTGACTAAATGAATAAAAAAAAAACAGTAATAACGCAATGCAGTTTCTATCCATATCTGGTGTTTTTTTGAAAATGTGGGCTTTGTCTGAGAGAACAGATTTACATCTTGAATGGGTATGGCCTGTGTTAGCTACATCTAAGAAATAGCTTCTTATTAAATTTGTAAATTTGTATTATATTTTTTGTATTCTCTTTAACTTTTGTGTACAGTGTTTCTTCTTCTCCTCCTCATCCTCAAAAACACATGTCAAAGAAATGGATGGTTTCCAGCTTTCAACCTACCAACAATATATTTATATACAGCAATATAACAATCATTTAGATGCAAATTTTTGCAATAGGAAGTTCCCAATGGTTTGTTATTTAAGAGGCTATCCAAAGTGTAACTCACTATCTCTTAACTCAAGCAACAAAACATAGTTGCCAATTAAAAGATACTTTTATTAAATAGTGGCATTACTTGTATAGAATAACATGACATGTACTGGTGTATATTTTCTGAAGAATAAGCAACGTATAATGGTGGCATTTCATTTATGAATGAGTCCCTCACATTTATACTCATGTTAAACCTTCTGAAGAACATTTCATTCTTTTTGCATTCCAAGAAACAATGTTTTGCTTCTTTTTTATTACATTAATTACATTTTCATTTCTATTACTCTGCATTTTATCTTGTCACTGTCATCACGTTTTTATAAGGGTAAAATCAAATTTGCTATACAAAAACTAAGATACTTCCCCAAACTGGGTGCACTTGAGAGAAATGGCTCAGTATCAGTTTTTACTGCATGAATATGTAAGCCAACTATTATATGGCGTAATTGTGTGTCAGAGTTTAGGATACATTTTAAGCAACACATATAAATGTGTGTGTGTGTGTGTGTGTGTGTGTGTGTGTGTGTGTGTGTGTGTGTGTGTGTGTGTGTGTGTGTATACACATATATATATATAATTATAATATTATTATTATTATTATAATTATATATATATATATATATATATATATACACACACACACACACGCACACGTGTGTGCGTGCATGCGTATGTACTTAATATATATACACTGTGCTCACAGTAGTGATGTTTACCACTCAAGGTGAATTTTTTGGTATTCGTACCTCAAGCAAGTACATTAAAAGATTATGACTGGAGATCCAGTCATAATACTCTATATTTTAGTTTTCTTCCACTGCTTTTGGTAGCAATCCTATTAACTTTATATTTTTGCAGGCTTTGTTTTTGTGATCATCTCTTTTGGATTCATTTTGATTCTTTCACTCTTAGTTTCATTCCTGCAGCTGATATTTTCTGTTTTATCCCACTCATCTCAGAGGTGTTAGACTCCATTTAAGTATTCAGAGAGGGCATCATATATTTATTTTTAAAAGGGTGCAGTGGCAGTTAACAGCTTTTCTAGGCTGTTATTCAAATTTTAGCCATTCCTGAAGATTTACTGAATGATCTGATACTGCATGTTCTATCCTATCTGCTTTACTTAAACAACTTGAGTATAAGTGGTTCCGTTACAATGGCTTCAGGATCCTTCTTGGCAGAGACTTGCTTGCAAGTTTCATTTTTTTTAAGGTTCTTTTTCTTCTCTTTATTTAACATCAGAATAGAAGAAAAACAACTTATAAATTAGCTAATTAGTAATTATCATGAACCCTGAAGTTGTCTAGATACTCTAAGCTTTTTATGATAAGGGCAGGATTCACTGAGCAGGGCTTCAGCAGTATGTAATTCACTGACTGACATAATTTCCAGAAGTTCCCCGATTAAATCTCATATCAACAGTACTATCTTTCATACACTATCTCAATGTGTCACATTGTATACACCACACATCTTATATCACTATATCAATCAGGCTTCTTTAAATCTAACGGTTCGGAAATGTTTTCATTTTCCTGTATGGAATCTAAAATATTCAGCTAGAAGAGATGTCTGTGGTATAAATTAACTCTGTAAAAACTGTACAATGTCTTAAAAGGATTTAAATTTTGGCATTTCTGCTGCCACCAATATGCAAAATGGGGTTTATTTTCAAGGCATCATCGCTTTAAGAAAGGTCAAGACCTTTTGTGTGCCTCTAGAATTACTACACTCACAATTCCACTCTCACTAAATATATGATCAGTTTTCTATTCTGTCATTAACAATACCCACACAGCCAATAAAACCAGCTGTTCTGTAATTTAGTAAGGTGTCACAAGCAATATTGTTTATGGACTTTTCTAGAATACATACTGGAGTGCGGGGAGTGCCTTCTGTGTGGAGTCTGCATGTCCTCCCCGTGGTTGGGTGGGCATTCGAAAGACATGCGTAAATTGGCGTGCCTTCATTGAAGGTTGAATGTCGAGCTGGCACCTCGGCATTCGTGAAAATCTACTGCCAATCATTAGTGGACCGGAGTTCCGCTGTGGCAACCCCTAACCGGGAAAAGCCGAAAGACAACAACACTATAGGTGTAATTTTTGTTAACAAGTAGCTAATCCACATTTACAAATGTCAGTGCATTTTGTAATTATGCAAGTAATGCTGATAATCTATGGCTACCAGTATGATTAATAAAATTATTTATTAAACTTGAACATACTCTTCTTACTAATTATCTTCTCTAATAAAAAAAATTTTAGAAACACTGAATAAACACTGAATTCTGTTTAACAGAATTATTTAGGAAACATAGGTTCATAGGTAGGTACTAGGCTATCTGCCCAAGGGCATTTATAAGCCTAGCCAGAGTGTGTCGGCTTTCGCTACCCCATTGATTAATTAACTGAGCCTCTGTCAAGAAGAGCCAATGAAGTGATCCCAGGGGTGTATTTTCTGTTACCCATCCACTCATCAAGGTTTCTCTTGAAGAGTGTTAGTGAGGGGTTCTGCCTAATCTAGTTAGGAATTTTGTTCCAAAGCATGGGGAGTCTCTGTGACAGGAATCTATCCCTCCAGCATGTTCTATTTATTGTTGTGGGAAGGTTAGCTCACTAGAGCGAGTGGCTCGCAGTGACTTGGATTTCTTTAGGTAGAGCAAGTCCATCAATTCTGAGTTGGACATGGCTTTGTAAGTCAGAGAGAGATCACCTCTGAGTAAGTGATATGCCACTGAGTACGGCGTTTTTTTCAGTCGCTGCATAGGACATATGTTTGAGGCCAGTAGTATCTCTGGTGAGGAAGTACTTACATGGGTTCAGCTGTTGGAAGTGTAGAGGTGGGTACACATCCCAAATGGGGCACTGTACTCTATGATGGATGAGTGGCTGACGGGGGGGCACTATAACCTCTTTATTTCTAGATCTGATTCGAACCTTAATGGAATAGGCTACATTTCCTATATTCCTAACTACTTTGGCAATATGATTGTCAAGGAGGGGGAGGAGGGATTACTATCTACAGATCTCTCATTACCTCTCTCTAGCCATAGTCCTTATGCCGAACAGTAGGGGTCCCAGGGCCAAGCCTTGTGGGACACCACTTGGTGACTGTTTTAGAGTATCGTGCCTGGGCCGCTATTCTGTCAAAAGTCTTGGGCGAGTCAAGGTAGGCCTGTGAACCACCTTCCCACCCTCATCTCATTGGTGACTGTCTCTAGAAGAAGTCAACCAGGTTTCTCTACTGAAAATGGACATGTATAGAGCATTCAAAACTTTCTCCAAAAACTCAAACCGACCACACAAGACGACAACCTTCCCCGACTAATAATCTAAAACTAGCTGCTAGAAAACAAACTACTATCTATACAACAACATGGCTTCAGACCCTGCCATAGTACTACCACTGCACTTACCTCATTCACAAACACCATAAATAACCACAGAAATAATGGACTAATCATATCTGCTACATTCTTAGATTTATCCAAAGCTTTTCATAGGTTCATAGATTAGTACTAAGCTAACTGCCCCTTGTGAGCCATTTTAAAAGCTAGCCAATTATGCCTTGACTCAAACCTGGGACTTTGTGTTTGTAAGACAAACACCTTACTCAGTTCATCTTCTATCTCTTGGTTTGTTCTTTACTGTTCACCAACCAACTCCCATCCACCACACCCAAAGCCTCTATAGTACAAAATGCAGATGACACCACTATTATATGTGCAGCCCCTACACTAGATCACCTCCTCTTCTAAACACAAGAATCCTTCTTTCTAGCCAAAACTTAGTTCACCAACCAACAGCTCATTCTTAACCCATCCAAAACTAAATTACTCCTCTTTAGCTCCAACAGATCCCCTTCCCGCACTGACAGCTTTACTATCACCTCCACCAATAATACCACTAATACCCCTAACAATCACACCAAGCTGCTAGGTGTGGAAATAGACAACCACCTTAGATTTGATATAAACATTGCCCAGACCTCTTAGACTTGTGCAAACTTTTTCTAATTGCCCAAACTATAAAGAAAGTTTACAAATAACTCCGACTACTCTATCGAAACAAATCTCTCAAACCATTCAAAAATAACAATAGCAAGGGCACACCTACTATCTACATTACTCTATGCCTCCCCTGTGCTCACTAAACTTTGCAAAACTGATCTAAACAAACTCAAATCATGCTACAATAAGATAGCAAGATTTGCTACAGGCTCATCCTATAGAACTCATCACTGTGAGTGTCTCATCAAACTTAACTGGTTAGAGCTCCCACTAATACTTCAAAGAAATCAGCTCTCACTAGTGCATAAAATATTAAACCACTCAGACAAAATTCCAGCTCAGCAACATCTAATTCACCCTCACACCACTACTAGAAGATCTAGCACCCAAAATCACCTACAGGTCACCAAATTTAACAATGAGTCAGGAAAATCTGTCTACAGCCACTCGATCTCTAAACTCTGGAACTCCCTTCCTGCCCACTTAACATCCAACAACTCCATCACTCTGTTTAAGAAACTCCTTAAAACTCACTTCATGAACAACAGGCTTTGCTCCTGTCTCACCCCTGGATAACACTCTAGTATATAGCTAATCTCTCTGCACCACACTAAAATATGCTACCTTCTCAGCCTACCCATAGTCCTAATACTACTACAGGATAGGAAATGTTTTCCGGCATGTTAAGAGAGCATTACTAACTGCTCATTCATTTGTCTAGTAGCTACTGTAATGAATTCAATTGTATTGCTCCTCATAATTATGAATGTGTTTACAGTCTTACCTGTTGCTCTCATAATTACTCGGAGTGTTTACAATATGTGTCAGGTTTCACAATGTTAGTCTGCCTGCATTGAATGTCACAATTAATGGCTTTTAATTTTAAAAATGAATGTAATTGGAGCGTTTCTCCCCGGGCCTCCTCTGGAAATGGACCTGTATCCAGTCAGACTCTCCCAGTTAACAAATGTAAAATAAAATAAAAAATAAAGAAATAAAATTCCCTTTCTCTTACTTTCCATATAATATCATACCCATATTTATATTTATGAATCCCCTCACATTTATACTCATGTTAAACCTTATCAAGAACATTTCAATCTTTATACATTCCAAGAAACAATGTTTTGTTGTTTTTTTATTACATTTTCATTCTTACATACATCCATACAAATGTTTCAAGCACAGGCATTAAAGCCCTTCTAGCTTGCCAGTATGCCAAAACAAGAAGTTATGTACTCACCATAACGTTCGATGTATGTAGTCCATCTTGCCTTACATTCTTACCCGTGGGTTCGGAGCCGAACCTCGGCTCCGACTCGGCCATACTCTAGCTCGAAGTCTTCAATTGGCTCGTGGCTAAGAGGTATCCCATCATGCAACCAGTCTATTCCCCAGATCTTGTTTTCTGCAAGCGCGCACACACACACACACACACACACACACACACACACACACACACACACACATACACACACTGAGAAGAACAACCCAAACAGAAAGGACTACTGACACCTAGAGACTATACCTCCAGGTCCTCCAGGAGGGGGTAGGAGGGAGGGTTAGTAAGAATGTAAGGCAAGATGGACTACATACATCGAACGTTATGGTGAGTACATAACTTCTTGATGTTATGTAGTCCAATCTCGCCTTCATTCTTACTCATAGGACAGCGTCCCTAGCACCTTGATCTTGGGTGGCTCAGTGAAAAATACTCTTGAGCACTGTGGAACCAAAGGAAGATCTGCCTCTAGAGACCAGATCTAATCTGTAGTGATTAATAAAGGTATGAGGCAAAGCCCATGTTGCTGCAGCACAAATATCATCCATAGACATCCTAGCCTGAAAAGCAGTTGAGGTAGCCACACATCGTGTAGAATGAGCCTTCACTTTAAAGGGAAATTCTTTGCCATTGGAAGCATAAATAAATGAGAGGCAATCGGAGATCCAGCGAGACAAAGTTACCTTAGAAACCGGAACCCCAAGTCTAGTGTCTGAAAATGAGACAAACATTTGATCTGATTTCCTGAAATCTTTTGTCCTATGTAAATAGAAACGCAATTGTCTATGAACATCTAGCTGATGAAACTTAAATTCTGCCTTGTTGGAGAATTCAGGAAAAAACACAGGCAATTCAATGGATTGGTTGATATTGACAACAGAGGCAACCTTTGGAACAAATGAAGGATTGGTTCTTAAGGAGACCCTATCTTTGTGAAATGCCAAATAAAGTGGCTTAATCGATAATGCTTGGAGTTCAGAGACCCGCCTAGCTGAAGTTATGGCTACCAAGAATACTGTCTTCCATGACAAGAATTTAATGCTACACATAGCTGTGGGTTCAAAGGGAGTTGAGGTGAGCTTCTGTAATACAAAATTGAGGTCCCATGGCATTACTGGATCAAACACTGGAGGTCGGAGTAACAATGTCCCATTCAGGAAAGCCCTGCAAAGCCTATGAGCCATAAGGTTGGGCTCATTAGCAACGTGAAAGGTAGAAAGCGCTGCCAGTTGCACTTTAATGGTTGCTGCAGCTGACCCCTGACTGAACAGTTGAGAAAAAATTCTAATATTGCCGAAATAGGCACTGTATAAGGATCAATATGTCTCTCACGGGCCCAAATAGAAAATCTCTTCCACTTACTGGAATAAATCTTCCTGGTAGAAAGCTTGTGGGAAGATGATAGAATATGGACCACTTCTGGGGAAAAATCATGAAGCCTGACTGAGAATGGAACTGGAGCAGCCAAGATGTCAACTTGAGGGTCTGGATGGAGGGATGGAACTGTCCAGACATATGAGTCAGCAGATCTGGAGCTGGGTCCAGAATCCAGGGCTTGTCCATTAGATAGGGTTGAAGGAAGGGAAACCAAATCTGACAAAGCCAGTGTGGGGCAATGAGGATCATTTTGCTTACCAAAGACTGTGCTTTCTGAATGACCTTTGATATCAGAGGTAACAGTGGAAAGGCGTAGAGAAGACCAGCAGGCCAATCGTGAACCAGAGTGTCCCTGGGTGTCTCCCCCTCCGGGGGGATAAGGGTGAAGTAGCTGCTGCATTTGGCATTGAGGGGGCTGGTAAATAGATCGCAGCAAGGCTGACCCCATCTGTGGAATATCGTCTCCGCAACATAATTGTTCAGGGACCACTCGTGAGGCATTAGGATAGCTCTGCTCAGCCTGTCAGCAATCACATTGGACTTCCCCGGTATATGTGTTGCAACTAGAAAGCATTGGGAAGACACCACCCACTGCCAAACTCGAAGTGCCTCTCTGCAAAGGGGGTACGATTTGGTTCCTCCCTGTTTGTTCAGATACCATACCACTGACATGTTGTCTGAGTGGATTGCAATTGTCCCTACAGGGAGAAAGCTCTGAAGTGCTTGCAACACTAATAGCATTGCTCTCATCTCCAAGATATTGATATGCAAATGGGTCTCATGATCCTGCCACGTGTCTTGGACTGTCCTGTCGAGATAATGCCCCCCCACCCGATCTGGGAGGCATCTGTGGTCACCGTGGTAACTGGAGAAGATGGAACAAAAGGCTTGCCCATGTTGAGATTGCTGACTTGAAGCCACCAGCGTAGATCCTGTTTGCAGGTGTCCGTAATTAGAATAGAATGGGAGAGTGGAAGATGCTGTAGTGACCACTGGGCGAAAAGCAGCCACTGAAGAACCCTTATGTGTAGTTTGGCAAGGGGAACTAGCATGATCATGGCAGCCATAGTCCCTAATAACTTGAGGATCACTTTTGTCTTGACCTTCCTCAATGGTAGTAAGGCGTAGACCTGCTGTTGTAGAGCCTGAATTCTCTCTTCTGGTAAGAAGGCCGTCATGAGTACTGTATCCAGTTCAGCGCCGATAAAAGCGACATGCTGCGAGGGCAACAAGGCAGATTTTTTACAATTTAGAGTAATTCCTAACCTTTGGTACAGTGTAATGGTGGCGTCAATGGTCTGTAACAGTAGATGACTAGTGGTGGCAGAAAGGAGCCAGTCGTACAGGTACTGAAACACTTGGAATCCCTGACGTCTCAAGTGAGCCGTTATCACTGCCATGCATTTGCTGAACACCCTGGGGACTGTGGTGAGACCAAAGGGCAGAGCGCAAAACTGAAAATGACTGGCTCCCAGCCGTAAGTGTAGATGACTTCTCGATGCCCTGTCCACCTTGATATGGTAGTAAGCATCTTTCAGGTTGATGGAGCACATCCACACATCTTTCCCTAACAGGGGGAGTATTGACTGTAAGGTGATCATGCGGAACATTGACTTTTGCACATGAAGGTTCAATTGGCGGAGATCCAAGATGGGTCTCAGGTCCCCTGTTCTTTTCGGCACCAAAATGAATCTTGAGTAAGTCCCTAATCCTACTTGGTCTGCAGGGACAGGCTAGATGGCTCTCTTTGAAAGCAACTTTTTTATTTCTAAAGTCGCAGAATCCCTGTGACTGGGTGGAATGTCTGGGATCCTCTTGGTTGGCGGGGGAGGAGAAGAGAAGGGAATATGATAACCTCTGGAAATTATCTTTAATACCCACTCGTCTTGGGTGACGACTTGCCAGGCTTCTGGGAATAAAGAAATGCGACCCCAGCTGGCTCCAGAAACGCACAGTCGGGCCTCCCTTCAGGATTGCTAGTAGGGAGAACCATGAAAAGAAACACAGTCCCCCTGGTTACGTGGGCCTCCTCTTCCCCCTAGGGTGGCGTATACCTGAATTTCCACCCCCTCCCCTGCCTCTGGAGGGGGAATCACTTAGTGCATCCTGAAAAAACCTCTGCGACTTCCTGAACCACATTTTCCCACCCTTCTGGCCCTTGGGGTAAGGTCTAGAAGGTATGGAAAAATGGACTTCCATGGCAGACAGGGTTTTTCCTTCCTGCTCGTACCTAGTGAGAGTGTCCTTCACCTTGGTTCAGAACAACGATGAACCGTCAAAGGGGGCATTAGTGAATGTAGACTTGAAGGCCTCCGTGAAATTGCACAAGTGCATCCAGGAGTGTCTCCTAAGAGAGACTCCAGAACCCGCTGCCCTACTCACTAGTAGCTCACCGAAAGGGGGAGAAACCCAAGAGGTGGTGGGTTGAGACTTGAAAACCTTCAGGAACACCGACTCCTCATCAGAAGGGGATTTGGAGGGCCAGCTGCCTCTCTGCTTCAAGATCTCAAGGATATCTGAAAAAAAGATATCTTCAGACGATGACTTGGGGAACCCCTCTGACTCCTCGAGGTCGGTGTCCGACGTGAGGGACTCATCTCTTTCTGGTGGGCTCCTCAGGCAAAAACTCTGGGGAGACATCAGAAAGTTGGGGACCACTCATGGAGGTATCCTGAGGTTTAGGGTCTCCGCTGCCTCCAAAACTGACACCGATGCCGGAGAGAGCAAAGTATCGATGCCGTAGGATGCAGCTGATGACCTGGCCAGCATGCTCCTCATAACCTCAAAGGTTGATTGCCGTAGGATGCAGCTGATGACCTAGCCAGCATGCTCCTCATAACCTCGAAGGCTGATCCCCCCAGCTCCGAAGGCCGACTAACTGCAGAGGATACAGTAGTAGCCCTCAGCGTCGAGGAGATGAGGTCCGAAGCATATGGGTCCAAGCTCACTCGAGCTGAAACACCAAGAGGAAGGCTCGGAACCGATGAAGATCGATCCAAGCCCTCCCCCTCTGGTCCGACCTGAGAAACATGGACCCCCGTGGACGGAGCCGATGGGGTCGGAGCGGAAATCAGAACCGAGAGGCCAGGCGAGGCTACTGGAACAGACCTAACGGCACCCGACGGAACCGACAACTCTGGCTGTGAAGGCCGAGAAAGGCTTGCAGGAGGAACAACAAAGGAAGAAGAGGCCATAGGCTCTGGAGCTGACTGGGTCAGAGCCAAAATCAATTTGGCCAACACCGATGACTGAAGCAGTTTCTTCACCACTCTATCAACATCCTCATCGGAAAGGGTCCTGGAGTACCTGGGGTTATAGTTGGAGATCTGGATCTCCCTATGGAAGGGGACTTGCGTGAAGGAGAAACTGGTCGAATAACTGGAGACTGGCTCCAAAAGGCTGGGAGCCAATACGGACTTAGTCAAGACACGACCTTCTGCCGGCACCGAGGGCAATGGAACCGAAGAAGGAGAAGCTGTTCTAGCAACTTTCTCTGGTGGCTCCAAAGAAACAGACGGAGCCAGAGAGCACTTCGTAGAAGTCTTTTTGTTCTTTTTAGCTGGAGAGGATAAGGCACTGGAAGACTTAGCCAAGTCTTCCTCGAAGGAGTGTTTAAGCAGTCCTTTCAAAATGAGCTTGTTCTTCCTCTCCTGTAGTACACAGGGATTGAAGGAATGACAAAACAAGCAGGACTCTTGGAGGTGAATAGCCCCCAAGCAGTACACGCATACAGAGTGCCCATCAGTCAAAACATTTTATTGTTGCATTCAACACACTTTTTAAAGCCCGAAGGCCTGTGTTCCTTAGAATCCTCGGATATGCTGAATAAACGAGAACACACACAAGTACAAAACAATACGTACACACACTGGACCCACCTAAACCTCACACGGGAAATTAGAGCCTCTAACTAAAAATGGCCTAGTAACCAGTGGGAAAAAGACTACAGGGAGGACTAGGTCCTCTAACTTAAACGGGCCTGGTCCGGGGAAACAAAGGCAGGATAGCACTACTAGCCAGACATGACAACACTAAAATCTAACAGAATGGAGCACCAAACCAAGACCACATAGAAACAATGGGGAGGACTAGGTCCTCTAACTGAAACAGGCCTAGCCCGTGGGAAGAAGGAAATGAACGGGATACCAAAATGGCCAAAGAAAAGGCCACAAAAACAGCAAGTGAAGCAAAACAAAGGCAGTATAACACCACTACCACACACACAGCTATGACAATAGCTTTTTTGAGCAACTACAAGTCAAAAGTTTATAAAACGTTTATAAACAGTATACTTAGCCATGGCCAAAAGACAGACCACGTCTGAGTATAACGAGCGGCAAACGAGATCTGAGGAATAGACCTGCTGCATGATGGGATACCTCTTAGCCACGAGCCAGTTGAAGACTTTGAGCTAGAGTATGGCCAAGTCGGAGCCGAGGTTCGGCTCAGAACCCACGGGTAAGAATGAAGGCGAGATTGGACTACATAACATCACTTGTTCCCCATAATAAAAGTCCAGACTGTTCTTCAAAATATCTAAACTAGTACTTGCTGTAATGTAATTTGGTAGTCTGTTCGAAGCATCAACTACTCTGTCAGAGAACCAATTAGTACACTTCTCATTCCTATAGAATCTTCTAGATAGGTTATCTGACAATTCTCTAGTACTTTTTGATAACCCCAAAAATTCCCAGAGGTAGTTGTCCCTAAATGCCCTACATACCTGAATAAGATCCCCTCTTAAATATCTGTAAGAGACACTGTACAATAATAACCGCTGTACTCTTTTTAGTTTATTCATGCTTGTTTTCCTATAGGGTTTCCATACTGTTATTCCATACTCAAGTTTGGGTCTAATGTAACTAACAAACAATGACTTCATTATGTTTGATTTCCTAGACTTTATAAATATTTTTATACAACCTATAGTTCTATAACTATCATTAGCCAACTGGTTGATATGATTAGAAAAATTCATAGCTGAATCTACCCATATACCCTGGTCCTTAAATGAGTTTACAGTTTCAATCAGTGTGTGCTGTATTAAATATTCACCTTTCAGTTTATGGCTCCCAAATCTCATATGCTTAGTTTTTGATGTATTTATCAACATATTATTCTCCTGTGCCCAAACGGTCAATTTAGTCAAATTATTTTGCAGACATGCCTTATCTGTAACACTTGTAATCAGTTCACCCAATTTCATGTCATCAGAATATAGACTGTAGAACACCTCAGATGAAAAAGTAAGGTCTGAAAGATACAATCTAAACAAGTAAAGACCTAGTACAGAGCTCTGTGGGGCACCTTGACTGTAACCAAGGATTTCACCTGTCCAGTTGGTGTGTGATACTTGCCATGTCCTATTTGTAAGCCATGCAGCTATCCATCTTATCAGCAGTACATCAATACCTAGTTGTACTAATTTATTGATCAGTGTTTTGTGCATGACCCTGTCAAATGCTGAAGTTAAATCTATATAAATCACATCAAAGCACAATTTTTCATTCACAGCTGTTATTATATTGTTATAGAACATCATGTTACAGGTGGTAATAGATCTAATTTCAACATATGCATGCTGATACATGGTTCCAAGTCCCAACCTATCCATTTCTGAGAATAACATATCCAGTATTATCTTCTCCAATATTTTTCCACAACATGAAAGTAGACTTCAGGGTCTATATGATTCTGGATTTGCCCAACTCGCCTTTTCCTTAAAGACAGGTTTAATAAGTGCATGTCTCCAATCTTGAGGAATCTCCCCATATTTATATGACCTAGTGAATAATAGATGTAATGGCAGTGTAAGTTCTTGCTTTAAGTGTTCTCAAGTCATTGTTACTTATTCCGTCTCCTCCCTGCCCTTTGTTTGGATCCAGTTTGCACAGTTCTTTTTCAATATAATCTAATTATTATTACTCTACATTTCTTATTAGCTTTTACTAGTAATTTATCCAGTAAAATTCTCTAAAAAAATTCCCTGCCACATTAGTCATATCAAACTTTTTTCTTCTATTTTTACAGAATTCTTTACCTCTTCCTTTAATTCTTTCTCTAGATACACCACATAATACATTCATTGGCCATACTATGCTATTCCTTTCTATTTACATGAATTTCATTAAATTTTGACTTCCATAATTTAGTTTATTTCATATTCTTTCCCTACTTACTGCTTCATTTCTTCCTTCCTTCTTCATATTTTACATATAATATTTTCCCATACTTTTTGTTTTTCTGTTTTTTTTTTTTACATTCCTTATAGCCCAAAACTGAAGTATGTATGCTATGTATACTAAAGGGTATTTAAAATGTAAACATTCTCCTTCCTTTTTATTATATATCATTCCTATTTTAACTGGGTTCAGTCTTGGCTCCCACATAAAACTGAAAAATACCTGTAATAGTTCTTTCTCTAGCTTAGCTGGAAAGATGTATACCCCCTCAATATATTCTAGTTTTCCCAAAATACAAGTATTAAACATATATACATTTTTCATAAATGATAAATACAGCTTTTCCACCAAACCAATATTTTTATATTTTCTTCTATTATTTCTCTCCATTGTCCTATTATACTTTCATATTCTCCAAATGTCACTCCCAATACATGTATTTATTTTCTGGTATGAAATATCCCATTCATTTTCTTAGTTTCACTAAACCTCTTACTCTTTAATTTGTTTAACTGAAATCCAGCCTTTTTAAACAAATGTTTAGTCCTTACCACAATGTCATTCCTTAAATCTTCCCTTCTCAACTTTTAATTTCTTTTCTTAAAAAGTTGAAACTCCTTTTTTTTCATTTTAAAAAGAAATCTTGTCTGAACATCATCATATTTACTTTCCCTTTATTTGTCCATACAATTCTTTGGTGCATTTCTCTTATTTTCCCAATATCTTGTTCTATCGTTTACTTCCTTCATATTCTATCACATCACTTCATATTCTATCACATCACTTCATATTCTATCACATCACTTCATATTCTACTCTTCTTTTCATTCTGTTCTCATCTTCTAAAACTTTTTTATACTTTTGCTTATACACCAACAACCAATATGTCCAGTTGTCACAATAACACTCTCACCACTATATGTTCTTTCCATAATTTTCTATGGTCTTTCCTCGTTTCATTTTTTTTGATAACCTTGCTGGTTAACCTTTTTTTCTTTTTCTTTCTTTATTATCTTCATGTCATCTCTTATTTTAGCCTATACTGTTGTAGGATCTGAAACTTCAACCATTTTTACCTCTATCACTTCCTACATATCTTTTGAATATATCTTACACTATTTTTAGTTTTAAACATCCCACATTTGTATGTCCAATTCAAATTTCTCACTGTTTCCACCCTCTGCATGTTAACTCTTTCATCACCATATCTTGTGTTAGTTTTCTTCTTTCCTTCCTTAAGTTACAATTAAAGTCTCTCATCATAGCTATTGACATATTTACCAATACATACTTATTTATTTCTTCAAACATCAATTTCCTTTCAGACATGTTTATATATGCATATACCACTATTAATATTTCATTTATATCCATATCAAACACTAGCACTCTCACAAGTACTACTATCCCATCTAATATTTTTATTTCCTCACTTATCAGAATTCCTATCCCTGAACAATTCTCATTTCCCACTGAACGTATGATCTCCCTTCCCCATATTACCTCAGCTTTTTCTCCTTTTTACTTCTTCACACACCTTGTGTCCAACAGACATATCACATCAGTACTTAATTCCTTACACAGTTCAGTCACTAACAAACTCATTATGTAATTTTGTATACCGTTTTACATTTAATACCAATATTCCTTTCTTCTTCTAAACCTCTATCAAATGACTTCCTTCATTTTGTTATTGTTCTTCCCCTGTCTCCAACTCCTCCTCTTCCCCTTTGCCACTTTTTATGGTATAGTTATTTTAACTTGTATCTGAGGCATCTGTTTGAAGACATCCCTCTTCAATTATAATTCAATTACAAATACTTCAAAAGTATTTTCTATATTCTCATATTCACTTATTTACTCATAATACTTTCTTTTTCACAAATATATTCAGTAACATTTTCAACTAATTTTCTCTTTTCTCACTATTGTCTTCATTTTCCCTTGCTTGTTCTAAGAAAGGGCTATCAAACCAGAAATGCCTATCCTCATTGCATTTTCTACATACAGGTGTTCAATTCCTGGTAGTATGTCCCCTCTCCCCACATTGTGCATATCTCATTTTGTTGCAACCTTGCACCAGATGATTTGTTTCCCCACGAAATAAAAACATAGGTTTAGGCTGCCCCCATACCCAACAGTGCCATTTTCCCATTTAACATTATTATGTTTGGTGCTTTGATACATGCTGCATTTTTCCTTTATTAACATCCCCATACATGACAACTTTCTGTCCAAACATTTCTTTCACTATACAAGTTCTTAACATCATGTGCTTTAAGACAGAGAGAGACAGAGAGAGAAAGAAAGTTTTTAATTCATATTATACAATGCCTCCTTTAAAACGTGCATGCTGATTGGCCAGCCCAACCAGCGTGCCCGTTGTAAATCCCTCAATATACTAACGGAAAAAGGTCCGGTCGCGGGACTTTTTCGTTTTATAAAATACTGTCTCGCTAAAAGAGTTTAACATAACACAGATCTCCGTTGTTTTAAACTCCTTTAACATAACGACACAAGTGTAAAAAGGAACAGATCTTTTCTCCGTTGCTTTTTTAAACCTGTCAAACCACGCCAACCGTGGGTAAATCCAGCATTACCCACACCCAGGCATGGGTTATTGCTATATTCGTCTATAGCTGATGTTCTGCGCTGTAAATATAATTTTGTTTTTGAGCACATGCTTTCCTCCTCTCTGCTTCAATCATAAAATGTTCTATTTACAAATAAGTTTCAAATGTCATTTTATAAAAGTCATCATTACCTAAGTTAATGTTCTTATGTCTTTTAAATCAAAATCCAGCAGCAAAGTAAAATAATCTTGATGTCATACCTGTTAATGGTGTCATTGTGTTTTGTCCTGATTATTATCACTGGTCATTTCTATGTACGTTCAGTCCTTCAGTGTTTCTTTGTACTCCTGCACTTCCCTCTTCCTCCATGCTTCTTCGTCTAACTGCCTGACCGATAATTTCAGAATATGCCTTTGTAGTTCTCCTGTCATCATTTAAATCAGTTCTCCTCACTTCGTCTTACACCTAAAATTATATTGTCAGTGACAACTTTGTTTCTTTCTCTCCCAGCTCCTTAGAAACATTTTTAGGAATTTCCTGTTTCTGTGGCACTTCTTCGACCATTGTATTCCAGTCAGCCTTATCTACATACTTTTGCTCTTTCTCCAGTTTAAATCCATTATGACTTGTGTTTCAAGTCCTTCACCATAAAAGTAGGTCATAACTGATGTTGCCATCTTTGCATCAGGCTTCACAGCCCTGTAGTAGTCTCACCCTTTTCATCTCCACCCTCCACCATGCTGGGATTGTCTGAGCCCAGGAGCAGCCTTCTGATGCCATCTAGTGACTCAAGTCAAAAAAGGAGTACAGAAAGTTCCAAGGTGTCCTGGCAAAATTTCCCCTAACTAGAATAAATACCACCTAGGGTCTCCCATATGGAAGGATAGACAGACATCAGACAAAGGATTAATATAGATTAATGAAATGTTTTTTGCTGCAGGAGAGTAATTTCTGTATTTTATTTTATTATGTCCACCACATACTTCCTTTTGTTTGGAAAATAAACTGCATCCCTTACATAATTTGCTCACAAGCACATCAATAATATAATTGATTTCATGCAGCACAATTTTTATTTCTAAAAAGGTATACATTTAATACACAATTTTTGTTCACGTGCACAAAGACATGCATTATATGCACTGCCCCCATATACCACTCATCCATAGCTTTCTCCTAGCAATTATTCATAGTCTCAGAAGGAATTTGTTTTGTATAAAAGTTGGTTAGTGGAACATGCTTCCCCAAACAGTTAAAAATTTCCTATGTTAAGCAAAAAAACCCTTATAATACTGACCACCTAACATCAAGCTTCTAGAGTTCACCTACTACCACATTCCTTATTTGTCAGCACGAGGTGTTTTCACCTCAGGCAAGCCACTACATATCTGTTTTCTTCTTACCTCGATCCTTTCTGAGACTGGAAAAGCCAACATTTACCAATGCTTCATGCTCTGTTCACATCATTAGTATGTTATGTCCAGTCTTAGCTGTATTTGCATGAAATACAATGACTGACGACAAGCCACACCAGGAAAGAAGTCACAAAATATTTACTACTGTTTGATCTTCAAAGAAAAGACTATTTCATATGTGCACTGCTAGCACATGTAACCGCATATCCAATAGGACTGCATCACTAAAACAGAAGATATGATCTAAATGGAGTCACTACCACAGCTGTATCTTCTGAACTGAAAGCAAATTACTTAAATGGATGCATCTGTTTAGATAGAATAATCTGCAAAAAACTATTACCCTATATTGTTAATTCTAATTTAGATTTATTTTCTTCAGAGCCATTACTACTGGTCTATTTAAAACGTAACTTAATTAACAAAATGTAAGATGACAGTGCCCCAAAACTTACCAAAGAGCTGAGCAGGCATGGAATATCCATCACCATATGTTATATATTTCCACTTGCCTATTCGAAGCATGTAGGTTGAAGCATTTACATCACTCCCATGAAACTCACTAAATATCCAGTCAGGGTGCTCCTTCTCTGGAGTTGTCTCTTCCTGCGACCTCTGAGACAACAGCGGAAGCAGGGAAAATCCACTCAAGTTCTTAGAAAGGGGTATTCCAGATATATCTGAAAAACAAGAATTACTATGGCATATAAATATGCATTGCTTATAAAAAGGTACTACCATCATCAATCAGAGCATAAGAAACTGTGACGCTTAACACTCTATAAACTGTTATAATCGTTATAATCTGATCATAACCACATTAAAGTATTCTATTTGTTGATATGCAAACAACTTTATATATATATATATATATATATATATATATATATATATACATATATATACATATATATATATGTATATATAGGTCTACCTGATAACACTGGCATGCCAAAACACAGACAACAAAATAACCGAAACGACAAAACCGAAAAAAAAAAGTTCAAAAACACGAAACTTCACATGCCCGACAAACCGCAATCCCGACAATCAACAAAACAAATACCTTTCCCGAAAAACACACACAGAGCACAAGCACACCAAAAACCTTACAAACCTACACTAAACCTTACATACACAACTATCTATGCACTAACCTTAACCCAAACCCTAATCCTAAGGTCTGTCACTATCGCACACTTACCTTACCCGCACCCTAACCCTAACTCACTTAATCCGCCCCTAACCCTTAACTCTGTCACTATTGCACACTTACCTTACCCGCACCCTAACCCTAACTCAATTAATCCGCCCCAAACCCTCAAGTCCATCACTATCACACACTTACCTTACCTGTACCCTACCTCACTTAACCCGCCCCTAAACCTAAAGTCCGTCACTATCGCACATATACACACACACACACACACACACACACATTTTACATATATATATATATATATATATATATATATATATATATATATATATATATATATATTCTGGTATGCACACACATATATATATAGTGTGTGTGTGTGTGTGTGTGTGTGTGTGTGTGTGTGTGTGTGTATGTATATATATATATATATATATATATATATATATATATATTCTAGTGCACATTTTCATATATAAAAATTTCAAAATACTACTCTTTCAGTTTACTCTCTCTCTTTCACTGTTATAAATAGGTGCAGATTAAAAAAAAAGAACGAGGATCATGGCAGTGATGGGTGGGACTTGGTCA
Source organism: Protopterus annectens (assembly GCF_019279795.1). Classification (NCBI taxonomy): domain Eukaryota; kingdom Metazoa; phylum Chordata; order Ceratodontiformes; family Protopteridae; genus Protopterus; species Protopterus annectens. The sequence goes on from NC_056730.1 coordinate 730,974,917, forward strand.
GTTAAGGGTAATGCACCCAATATTCCTCAGGGATCAGTGCTGGGCCAAACACTTTTCACCATCTATGTTACACATAATACCAGCACTTTATAGTAAATGATATATTTAATGGCACATGGCAAGACAGTGCTGGTATATGTGTTGGGGTGCTCAAATCAAACTGATATACATGCAAACTTCACTACCAGGAATGACAGTATTAATCCTATAGCAAATATACCCAAGGCCATCCTACATATTATGAAATTTGGTGTTAAACATTATAATCCCGCGGTAGTGGTTCTGTGGTAGCGTTGTCGCCTCACAGCAAGACGTTGTACCATTCAATTCTCAGCTAGAGCGTCTTCTGTGTGGAGGCATGTGTGAATGAGTGTGCCTTCGTTGAAGGTTGTGCGTCAGGGCTGGTAACTCGGCATGTAAAAATCCACTACCAAACATTAGTGGACCGGAGTTCCGCTGTGGCGACCCCTAACCGGGATAAGCCGAAAGACACAACGGTGTTAAACATTATAACAGAGTAAAAGATTTGGGTACACATATCATCTCTGACATTTGTTAAATTATAAATACAACAACTTAGCAGGTTAGGTATACCACAAAATGGAATGCATTCACAGTACAGTGTGAAAAGCCTGAGGAATATTGTTACTTCTGTACACTGCACTGGCATGCAAGCTCAGATTTGGAGTACTGAAGAACTGGCCAAGAGGGATGTGGTTGACTGCTTCTATAACGAAGATGGAACTCATGGATAGTTGTTTACATTTTAGTTAAAACGCAACCCCCTAAACAAATATTTCTAGTCTTTTTTGTTTTTCTCTCACTATTACCACTCACTTTGATTTGCAAAATCTAAGCACATTATGTATCAGGAAAAAAGAAACAAAGCTTGACCCTCCAGTGTTTTGAACTTGGAACTTAAAAACATGGGAATATACCTATCCGGAAAACATGGTGCTGTTGCTATCTTGCTCATCAACTATTACTGTGCATTGTATCATTACATTGGTTTTGCATTCTTACGAGATACATCTAGAGGTGAAAGCAAAAAAAGGAGGGTATTATGCAATAAAAGATATGTATAAGTGTACTTTTGCACAGAGAGACAAAAATCTGTTGATCAGTAAATTGTTTGTTTATTTTCCATTTATTGATTGGGACAGTCCACCTGAGTTCTATGAGCCCCTTTTACCACAGACCTACGAAGCAAAGTTCCAAAGCAAAGAGAAATATTCACTTAAATACACAGCAGTACATTTTCTCTAGATTCTTCATACAGAAAATGAGTAGACTAGAAAAGTTAATAATCAAGAAAAATACATAGTGAACCAAAGATAATGTGGAACCAGCAAATAAGAGAAGTCCAAAACAGCAAACAAAGGCAGATTCCACAAATGCTGTTACCAAAAGATTTTTATTAAAACAGAGCTTTCAGAAAAAGAGTTCTTCTTCAGTGTTAGATAAAATTCTAGCCAGGATATCACATCTTTTATACTTAAAGTAGATTAAAACACATGACACAGCCTACCTGTCATAAATCAGACTTAATAAAATAATTAAGAGAAGAACAGTTGAGTAGATTTCTCATCAAAAGATCTTAAAGAAATATGTTACACTTCAATAAGTCAGAAACTTTCTAAATTACTGACTACTACAAAACTTGGTGAAACACATATTGCACTTGCTACCATATAAATACATATGAATTAAACTATACATTTTCTCTTTCTATTCCATAAAAATGCATTTATAGTTAAACATATTTAATCAACAGTTTATCAACATTATTGTTAGATCTGATATGTTCATAAACCAACCATAACGTCATTACATTTATATGTATAGCTACACGAACATTATACAATACATATTGTCAATACTTAAAAATAATAAACATTAATTTTACTTGTTGTTGTTTTTTCTTCAAACTAGGTGTTTAATTGCAATTTGTTTGTTCAAACCAGGATGAGTGTCAGCATTTAAACAAATAATCCACTCATATTCCCTTGTATCCAACCTATTTACCATATCTCCACGTCTAATGTTGGTAGTAAGAATATCTTTTACACAAAAAGAGAAAGAGTGTGTCGTACCTAACACTTGTATTTGTTGGGCTAAAGAATTTGTAACTACATTTCTTCTTATTTCTGATTTATGTTCCACAATTCTATCTCTTAGCCTTCTTGTCATGTTCTTAACATGCCCTCTTATGGGAACACATATCCAGACCTTCTCAAAAAATGGCAAGAACTGAATATTAATCTCACTTTGAATTATATGAGGCTTATGAATGACTTCTTCTTGCTGAAAGAACAAGAATTATGTAAGGAAATAGAAGAGATGGAGAGGAAATTGTCTAATTCAGCCTCATTTCAAGAAAATGTAGGCTTCTATGATGAAATGTTAAAGAAGTTAACTGTTCTCGATAACCAACTTGAGAATACTAAACATAAAAAGACACATAGAGATGTTTCTGACTTTAGTAATGGCCGGATTTTTTCCTGGCCAAAACGTACAGTAACTCAACAAACTACATCTCAGTTAACGTCCAATAAATCTAATTCAAAACCTCAATTCCATTTAAATTCTAATGCCCGTGGCTCTATGCATGAGCTAGACATTTTTGCAACTGATGGAAATCAATTAATGCTTCCTACAAATACCAAATCTGTATCCCAGAATGATGGAATCCCTGGCCAATCAAATGAGGAGGGAGAGGCATCTATTGAATCCTCTACGTCAGTGTCGTCAACTGAATGCATAGTTCGGAGAAAGGAAAGGTCAAACAAACAACCTTTAGCATCTGTCAGCAATGAAAACCACAAAACAAGCCATAACGCCATTTTTTTAGAGAGGAACCAACATATTGCTATCAAGTTACCAGAACAAATAGTAAGGAAAAATCAAGATGTCTTGAGACATTGCTCACAATCCAGGGGAAGAAGCAAACAAGGTCCAGTAACTCAAACGCAATGAGTAACTGTTGATGAGACTGGTAATATTAATGAGACTTTTAACATAAAGTCTCTTGATGAATTTTCTGTTTGTAATTTTGAACAACCTGTTCATGTCAATAATATAATTACCACGAACAGTGGGCAAAGTTATTTTCAAAAGCAAGTCAATGCAACTGATTTTTCTGATATTATTAATGTGTATAATTCAGAATTTGGTGCTGCACTCATAACAGATATAACTGTAGATGCTGATGAATGTTTAGATAAGCAAGGAGTCTGTTTGAATTTTGAAAGCAAGAGTAATGCAACATTTAAATTGTCTGATACTAAAAGTATGTTTAGACAAGGGGTACAGAACTTTGAGCATGTTAATGATAGTTGTGTAAGGTCATATAAGCTAGATGAATTTACCAAAACATTTATACGACATATAGCAATCGAAAACCAGGTTAAAGGTTTGAATTTTGAAAACCATCAGACTGTTTATAGTAATAATAACTTAGATATGATAGCAACAACTTCTTATTCTAATGGTCTTGCCGTAACCAATGACTTGGATAATGACGAACATGGTTTTGTCAATACTACTTCTAACTTGAGTAATGTGGCAATAACTCATGTCAAAGTTTATACAAATGAGCTAAGTGAAAATGAATCAGCTAAGATAGCAAAGGTACGTATGTCTAACCACTTGAAGGAAGGTGGTTTAGTTGGTGATATTGAGACAATAAATGAAGTAATTAATGATACAGCTGCAATTAATTTTACGAATTATAGCACATTAAATAGAACTGAAGGAATACCTTTGCAGAGCAATAGATGTGATAGTGCACTTAATAATTATGCACTATCTGATGTAACTTGTAAGAGTTTTGTGGTAAATTTATCTAATTACCAATTAAGTGAAATATAACTTTCTTTACTTTCCAAGGGGCTTAAATTTATTCTGATGTGCACGTTTAATGTTGTGAATGCAGTGACTGATTTAAAAATATTTACACGTAGTCTCAACTTGAAAAATATTTTTAAGGATTCTAGCCCTAGTGTAGAATATGGATGTAAGAGAAGTAGCACGTTTATTCCCTACAGTGATCCAGTTGTAACTGTTTTCAATGATATATGTGAAAAGCAAATTAGGGGAATTTATGAATGTAATTATTATAAAAAAACATATAATCTAACTAGGGAAGAAACTGCAGCACTTAAGAACTTACAGAAGAATAAAGACTTGATAATTAAAGAAGCGGACAAGGGTGGTAGCTTAGTTCTGATGAATATGGTGTACTATCTTAAAGCCATGGATGATTTAGTCTCTGATAGAGCTACATTTAAATTAGTAACAGATAGGAACATAAATGAGATCATCACTAAAATTAATATGGCCATCTATGATTTACAGCTTTTAGGTGATATAGATATTGATACTTTCAACTTTTTCACTGTCTCATGTCCTACAATACCTATCCTATATGGCCTCCCAAAAATACATAAATCAAAGGAGAAACTACCTATGAGGTCTATCGTGTCAGGTCGAGGATGGGCCACTGAGCCTCTATCACTATATTTGGAGAAAACCTTGAGAAGTTATTTGATTAATGTTCCTAGTTATATTAAAGACACAGGAGACTTTCTTACACAACTGTTTAAATGGTATAATGAAAGTTCAGAAAATAATTTCCTATTAGTAACACTAGATATTAAATCTCTTTTCACCATGATTCCAAATGAATATGGAATAGAGAAAATAAGAGAGATTTTGTTGGAATGTGGCCATCTCCCTGCTAGACGTATAGAAACAATTTGTGAAATCTTGGATTTAGTTTTACAAAATAATTTATTTGTATTTAATAAACAGCTATAACAACAAGCTTCTGGTATAGATATGGGGACAGCGATTGCCCACACTTATGCAAATTTGACCTTGAGTAGATGGAAAAAAAAAAATATCTTTAGTCAAGCAAATATGGACATACATAAAATATTATTCTACAAATGTTTTGTAGATGATATTTTTTTAGCTTGGCATGGCACTAGTGATGAATTAATAAATGTCCATTCTTATTTGAATAGTGTGAATGATTTTTTGAAGTCTGAAATAAACTATTCAGATTCAAGTATACATTTCTTGGATGTAACTTTGTCCATAACAGCAACTGGGTTAGATATCAGTATATACAAAAAAGAAATACAAGCAAATAAATATTTACACAAGACCAGTATGCACGCTAGACATGATTTTAAAGGTATCCCCAAAGGACAATATCTACGAGCTAGTAGGTTAAACACCCAAGATGAATTATGCTGTAAACAGATGCAAGATATGACTGATGGTTTTGTAGAAAGAGTTTACAATCTAAAAGATTTGGATGTAGCCAGAAATGAAATAATGTCTATGAGACAGGGGAGAGCAAAGCCCTATTTTTCTGACCAGGATTTTTCTGACACTTATGCTACACACTCCTTATCCGATAATGGTTTAAGGTACTTAATGACGTTTAGTAGGACAAGTAAAAGTATAGAAAAAGTTATTAGAAAAAACTGGCATATTCTAAAAGCTATGCCAGGTTATGGTAAATAGATTCCAGATAGACCATGTTTCACTTATAGAAATTGCAATAGTGTTAAAAAACGTTTATGCTATAATGACTAATTTAAATAGAACAGAATCCATGTTATATAATAAAAAAGGCACTTATCCATGTTATAATTGTGTATGTTGTGCCAGTATAGTCACAATGACTGGATTTGTACATCCATGTAACGGGAAGAAATTTGAATTACGTTGTACAGCTACATGTAATACAAGTAAAGTTATTTATTTAGACTTGTGCCAACAATGTTCATGTTTTATGTTGGCAAATCAACAAGAAGGCTAAGAGATAGAACTGTGGAACATAAATCAGAAATAAGAAGAAAAGTAGTTACAAATTCTTTAGCCCAACACATACAAGAGTTAGGTACGACACACTCTTTCTCTTTTTGTGTTAATAGATATTCTCACTACCAACAATAGACATGGAGATATGGTAAATAGGTTGGATACAAGGGAACATGAGTGTATTATTAGTTTAAATGCTGATATGCATCCTGGTTTGAACAAACAAATTACAATTAAACCTATTTTGAAGAAAACACAACAAGTAAAATGAATGTTTATTATTTTTAAGTATTGACAATATGCATTGTATTAAATGTTCAGGTAGATATACATACACATGTAATGAAATTATAGTTGGTTTATGAACATATCAGATCTAACAATAATTTTGATAAACTGTTGATTAAATATGTTTAACTATAAATACATTTTTATGGAATAGAAAGAAAAAAATGTATAGTTTAATTCATATGTATTTATATGGTGACAAGTGCAATATGTGTTTCACCAAGTTTTGTATTAGTCAGTAATTTAGAAAGTTTCTGACTTATTGAAGTGTAACATATTTCTTTAAGATCTTTTGATGAGAAATCTACTCAACTGTTCTTCTCTTAATTATTTTATTAAGTCTGATTTATGATAGGTAGGCTGTGTCATGTGCTTTAATCTACTTTAAGAATAAAGGCTGTGATATCCTGGCTAGAATTGTATCTAACACTGAAGAAGGACTCTTTGTCTGAAAGCTCTGTTTTAATGAAAATCTTTTGGTAACAGCGTTTGTGGAACCTGCCTTTGTTTGCTATTTTAGAATGGAAAACTTAGCATGGTTTGTCCGTGTTTTTATCTGCCACCCTGGGTATTTCAACTTTTGTCTTCTCTGTAACTGTGTTTTGTAAGTACAGCAAGCAGTGTAAGCATGTTTCCAACTCTGAACTTTTAAAAACCTTTAACTGAATCGGCTCACACTACAATATACTCTGCTCTATGGTAACAAATGTGAGTTTACATTAACTTTTTATCTGACCTCATGAGAAAGTACAGTTTTGTACCTACCATAAATGTAGATGTTCGAAGATCCACATTGCTGCAGTCCTTACATATGGGTAGTCCGCTGTCCTCGGTCGGCCCAAAGGCTTTTGGTTTCAGGATTTTTGATTTTCAGGCTTATGATGTTTCAGGCTTCTGAATATATTATATATATATATATATATATATATATATATATATATAGGTCTACCTGATAACACTGGCATGCCAAAACACAGACAACAAAATAACGAAGCGACAAAACCAGAAAAAAAAGTTCAAAACACGAAACTTCACATGGACAAAAATCCGACAATCAACAAAACAAATACCTTTCCCAAAAACAAACACACACAGACGCACTAAACTTAAAACCTAACTAAACTTTTATACACAATATCTATGCATAACCTTTGAAAAACCAAAAGTAAAATGAATGTTTATTATTTATATTGACATAATGATTAAATCGGTAATATAAGTCACATTAAAATTATTTTTTGAAATCAATCTACAATAATTTTGATAAACTTAAATAGTCTTACTATAAATACATTTACACACACACACATTTACATATATATATATATATATATATATATATATAGTATATATATATATTTTTCTGATTCATATATATATTTGGTTTGTTTGTGTGTGTGTTTTGTGTGTATTATATATATATATTATCTAGTGCAATTTGCAAATTTCTACCAAGATGATGTTAATCCTAGCAGTATGCTAAGCATCCTAAATAAAGAATTTGGTGTTAAAATGTTAGATATTATGAATATAAGGCTGAAATTAATTCTTGTAAATATGCTGAAAGAAAATTTTGTTAAATGCAGAAACAGAGTTTAGTAATATGTGTAGCAACCATACTAAATGACCATGGCTTGGAAAATAAGGAATCTGCTGAATGGACATTTTACTTACAGACTTAAAAAGGATGTATGCAAGACAAAATGCAAAATCTGCTTTTAAAGAATGGACATTAAACATTGAAATGTGGCTCAAATATATGTTTCTGCATGGAAAACAGGATGATTTATCACATTGGCACAAGAACGATCTTCTTATACAAAGATTCAACTAATAAGATGTACATGTCAGACAATTGGTCTCCTAGACATTGGTAAACCAGGCTGTACCAATATCAAGTCAGTTGCATCGCATCTGCAAAATTAGATTGTTTCTACAGGATAGCAATTCAAAATAGAATACAAGAGCAATGTATATGTTTATGCATGTAAAGTGTATATAAAGAGTATAAATCCAGTTATGTTAGAGGTATGTAGGGACCATTTGTCCTAGGAAATGTAATCTCTCATCTGTACTTATGAAGTAAAAGTTGAACAGTACTTAAGCTGCAACTGTCTGTTTGGTTTATTATAAAAGTTATGTACTGCTCTCTAAATTTGATGCTGCAAAGTATATTCTCTCATCAGTGTATATTCTGCAAGTTTCTGTATACAACAGACTGTAAATGCAAATATAACCAGACTTTGAATTTTAGCAGAATCCAGCCAGCAAGACTGAGTGTCTTAAGAAGACTTCAAATCCATCACACCAAGCAGCAAGCAGTAAGAGCCATATAATTTTTCAATGGCAAGCTAGCCTGCATTTGAACCTACAATCTGCATTTAAACACAGGAGGAGTGATGGTAAGCCCTGTAGAGGGTCACTTCAGTTAAATTGCAGTAACTAACATTTTAGTATGTGTAAATCCTAAACAGAAGTACCAGTTTAGCAGCTTGCAGTAGTAAAGGTTTAGACATCTAAAATCCAGTGAGACTAGTTCAAGAAATTTGGTGCCATAAATTCTCAAAGGTGAATGTCACTTCTGCAGTCCACTTGGTGATCCCAACGAAGTTCTCAAGTGACTCTAAAAATTTCGAGCTCCAAAACCCTGATCACTGTTTCAACCACTGGTAAGACTTTTTTATGTCACATATTTAGTGTGGATTATGTTGCAGTTTGTATATTCTTAGCTGTCAATATTAGACAGTATGGATACCCTTAAAATTCATGCAGGAGTAAACCAAACTTTAGTAAATTGCAATGTTGGTATCACACACATTAGTAAATGTAAAACCTTATTAGGGCAGGTTGATAGTAAGGCATTATGCAAATGTTTCAATATTTGACTGGTATCTCAAAGAAAACCATGTAAATATGACAAAATGTTAGTGCCTCAACAAAAACTGCATCAATCATAAAACAATAGACTGGAAGACAGATCTGTTCATGATAAACAATTAACTAAGGGTAAAGTGTTTCTATTATATTCAGATGTTGAACAGTTATTCCTGTCACCACATGTGAGTCAAATCAGTTACTGATAGAACCTAGTACATTTTGTTACAAAGAAATGTAATAAACTTCTAAAAGGCAGACACAATGAGTTCAGGAAGCTTAGACAAGTTATACATACACTTTTTCAAAAGTGCATAGGAGTTTCATTCAGCAGAACAGCTTACTAGACATATCAGCCAGACTTAGGAAATTCAACAGCAGTTGCAGGATAAAGAAAATAAATTAGCTGAACTGACAAAGACTGGGTACTTCCTGCATACACAGTTAATCTGTGCAAAAGAAATATATTTTATAATATGTTTATGTTTTGAAAATGGTTAAACATACATGGTAGGATGGTAGGATCTGAAGTCTGGACAAATCATTCTCAAATGTTTTACTTTCATTCAGTTAAAGCAAGACATTTATCAGACTACAGTAAAGTAGAGCAAAAACTGCCATTTTTAGCATAGTCAAAAGGTAAACAAAACTGTTCTAGTGTATAAAATTAAATAAAATAGTAATAAGATAAGTCACAAGAGACATGCTTGTATAAAGAATAACTAAGACAGACATGCATGTAGTCTTTTCATCTAGAGTAAGTTTACATAAAAGCTCAGACAAGAATAAGAAACATGGGGTAAACAATCTATTGTACATTTAGCAATCTGTATTAAAATCATTGGTTCTGGACTTAGAGTCTTTGGAGAGAGGCAGAGGTGGAAAGGCATACATGAAGATTGCTCCAATTGAATGAGAGAGCATCCACTTTCCAAGCTGTGGGATGAAACCTTTTCGTGCAGAACTTTGGCAACTGGTAATTTAGTGGAGAAGCGAACAGATCTATGTCTGGAGTTCCCCATAACACTGTCAATTTCTGAAATACATGAGGATCCAATTTCCACTCGTGGGGATCCATAATTTGTCTGCTCAACACATCTGCTAAGGAGTTCTGTGCTCCTGGCAGAAACCTTGCCTGAAGATTTAGCTGTAAACTGAGAGCAGTCTCCCACAAAATCATTGCTTGTCTGCATAGAGGTAAGAATGCGTTCCCCCTTGCTTGTTGATGTACCACATGACAGTTGTGTTGTCTGTTTGAATCAACACCTGCCCTGGAAGAAGTAAATCCTTGAAAGCTATCAATGCAAATTGGACTGCTAACATCTCCTTCAAGTTGATATGTAATGTTGAAGTCTGGCAGGCCACGTGTCTTGTACCCACTTTCCATTTAGATGAGCTCCCCAAGCTTTGTCTGAGGCATCTGTCGTTAGAATCTGACTGCCTCTGGCGGGTCACAGAGAGTCCCTTGTTTAGGTGACATTCCTGAGCCCACCACAAAAATTCCTTTTGAATGCAAGGTATTATCTGAATGACAGTGTCCATATCTTGGCAGTGTTGTCCATACATTTTGAGATACCATTGTAGCTTCCTCATATGCAGTTTGGCATTGGGAAGAGAATACAAGACCCTTAGGTTAAGACTGTCCTTCAGTAGTGGCAGTTTTTCAAAAGGCCCTTGGGTGCTGTATTCATTACGACCAAGAAACCATGTGATATACAAGATTTATTTGTTCACAAAAAAACTGCATCATATTGCTAAAACAATAGACTGAGAAGACAGATCTATTCATGATAAAGAATTAACTAAGGGTAAAGTGTTTCTATTATATTCAGATGTTGAACAGTTATATCCTGTTACCACATGTGAGTCAAATCAGTTACTGATAGAACCCCTGATACATTTTGTTACAAAGAAATGTAATAAACTTCTAAAAGAGAGACACAATGAGTTCAGGAAGCTTAGACAAGTTATACATACATTTTTTTTCAAAAGTGCTTAGGAGTTTCAGATTCAGCAGAGCAGGCTCCTGAGACATATCAAGCAGACTATAAGGAAATTCAACAGCAGTTGCAGGATAAAGAAAATAAATTAGCTGAACTGACAAAGACTGGGAACTTCCAGCATACACAGTTAATCTGTGCAAAAGAAATATATTTTATAATATGTTTATGTTTTGAAAATGGTTAAACATACATGGTAGGATGGTAGGATCTGATGTCTGGACAAATCATTCTCAAATGTTTTACTTTCATTCAGTTAAAGCAAGACATTTATCAGTACCACAGTAAAGTAGAGCATATAACTGCCATTTTTAGCATAGTCAAAAGGTAAACAAAACTGTTCTAGTGCATAAAATTAAATAAAAATAGATAATAAGAGTAGTCACAAGACTGACATGCTTGTATAAAGATATATAGATACAAGACAGACATGCATGTATGTTCTTTTCATCTAGAGTACATTTGTTTACAATACACAAAAGCAAAAGACAGACATCAGCAAATATAAATATAAACATGTGTTGGTTAAACTAATATCTATTTTGTTTTTTTTTTTTACAATTTTTTTATAATTGTATAGTAACACCAAACTGTTAAAGTTCTAAATTTTAAAAAGAAAATCACAGATGGTATTTGTCAAACAGTTTTTGTAAAATTAATGGCAGGACAGTTAAATAGTGAAATAAATAATAAAAAATACTGAAATCCATGTAAGCTAATTGTAATGTAGTATAAATGCATAGTTATGCAAATCACATTAAGGGAAAAATGCCAAAAGAATTAACTATAGTTTATATAGTATAAAATGTGAGCTCAGACCTTCCTAGACTGAATGAATAGTTACAGGAAATGCTGGAAAGATAAGATAAACAACAAGACTGACTGCCAGATAAGTAGCTTGAGTTTTTCTAAAGCTTCATTGTTATTAAAACATAATTGTCAAAATGTTTACAGGCAACACTATTTAGTAATTGTAATAAAATGTCACAGATAATCTGTTTGCAAGTAAATGTTAAAAGAAAAAAAACTCAGTTGCATCAAGTACAGCCAGCAAATGGGCTATAGTATACATACAGTTCAAAACAATTGTGCAGGAGGGTGTAAATGCCTACTAGTGGTAGTGAACAGCAAAAGCTTTATAAAAAATTATCAAATCAGACAAAAGTCCATAATTTAATAAAATAAATGTATAACCATAGTGTTAGGCTGACATACATTCTATTCTCACAGCATAAAGCAGGTAAATAGTGCTGCAGTACTACAGGGGGAGGGGTACTTTCTCAGTTTTACACTGACTGTATAAGCAGTACTGCACAAGGGTCTGAAATAAAGCTACAGAAAAAATAAACAACAAGGGTCTGAAATAAAGCTACAGAAAAAATAAACAACAAGGATCTGAAATAAAGCTACAGAAAAAAATAAACAACAAGGGTCTGAAATAAAGCTACAGAAAAAATAAACAACAAGGGTCTAAAAAAAAGCTAGAGGAAGAAATATATAATTCCTTCTTGACAATATTCTTTATGAGGAAAAACAGGTATTAGTGTATTAGAATCTGGATTAAACCAGACAGGATAAGATATTTTACAAGTTGTTAATAGCTATAAATGGTTATTGTATTGTTTAAGTATTAAATTGTGTTTAAAAAACCTAGTTAAACTTTTCAACGGGTAACTTTGTGAAATACATGAGGATCCAATTTCCACTCGTGGGGATCCATAATTTGTCTGCTCAACACATCTGCTAAGGAGTTCTGTGCTCCTGGCAGAAACCTTGCCTGAAGATTTAGCTGTAAACTGAGAGCAGTCTCCCACAAAATCATTGCTTGTCTGCATAGAGGATAAGAATGTGTCCCCCCTTGCTTGTTGATGTACCACATGACAGTTGTGTTGTCTGTTTGAATCAACACCTGCCCTGGAAGAAGTAAATCCTTGAAAGCTATCAATGCAAATTGGACTGCTAACATCTCCTTCAAGTTGATATGTAGATGTTGAAGTCTGGCAGGCCACGTGTCTTGTACCCACTTTCCATTTAGATGAGCTCCCCAAGCTTTGTCTGAGGCATCTGTCGTTAGAATCTGACTCGCCTCTGCCGGGTCACAGAGAGTCCCTTGTTTAGGTGACATTCCTGAGCCCACCACAAAAATTCCTTTTGAATGCAAGGTATTATCTGAATGACAGTGTCCATATCTTGGCAGTGTGTGTCCATACATTTTGAGATACCATTGTAGCTTCCTCATATGCAGTGTGACATTGGGAAGCACCAGAATACAAGATGCCATGAACCCCAAGGCTTGAAGGACTGTCCTTGCAGTCAGCCTGGACTGATGAGACAATTGCTGGAAATAAAGAGAAAGATTCTTTCGTTTGTGCGGGGTCAAAAGGCCATCTGGGGTGCTGTATTCAGTCTCACCCAGAAGGCACGTGTCCTGGAGAATTTACTAGACTGGACTTTATTTGGTTCTGGGAGCACTACAAGGCATCTTAACACTGCTAGCCACATACTGTGGAAGCAATGATGAAGAAGTTAGGTCACTTTCCCTTGGGCCAGGAATCAGGGCAATGGGTCAAAATAAGGGATGGTTTGTATTCCTCTTGGCCTGAGAGAAGCTATCACTGGGCCGGAACCTTATTGAACACTCTGGGCGCAGTAGATAATGAGGGGCAATGCAGAGAACTGATAATGAGAGTCCCAGCCCAGCAGATACTTCCTGCAACTGGGCCCTGATGGGAACATGAAGGTAAGCCTCCCTTGAGATCAGAGTCACCATCCAGTGGTCTTTGCCCAGCAGAGGTAAAGCTGTTGTAGCGTCAACATTTGAACTTGGGAATACCAGATATGTGTTGAGGATAGATAAATCCAAAATTGGTCTCCACGTGTTCCCTTTCTTTGGTACGAGAAACAGGAGAATAAAATCCTAGGCCCACTTCTGGCAGAGGGACCGGTTGTATAGCTCCTATTTGAAGTAGTAAAAAATCTGTTTGTGAGCTTCTTGTCTTTGCTCAGGAGGAACGTCCGGCATGCCTTTGAAACGAGGAAAGGTATGGAAATAAAACTTGTAACCTTGGTGTATGATATCCAATACCCATTTGTCTTGGGTAATTAAAATCCAATTTTCCTTGAAGAGTGCCAACCTTCCTCCCAAAGGTGCTCCCAGGCAAGAAGGATCTGACAGCTGAAAAGTAGGTCATTGGGCCTGTTTACGAAAGGACTGGCCCCTGCCCTCACCGAAGATTGTGCAGGTGAACTCCATGTTCTAGGTCTGAAGGAACTCTGAGCTCTGCCCCTACCACGTCTAGATCTACCCCTAGACTGAGAATCAGAAGAAGGATCGTCCACCCCTTAGCAGGCCAATTTCTACTAAACTTGGAGGCTGAACTTGCAAAAATCTTTAAGAGTCTCCATAGACTTAGCCTTGTCTTCCATTTTCTTCAAGACTGACTCCACAGGTGGACCAAACAACACTTCAGACTGCAAAGGAGCATCCAAAATCCTTGTCTTAACATGGTCAGATAAATTCTGATCCTTAAGCCAGGCGTGCCTGCGAAGAACTGAACCAGTGGCAGCCACCCTAGAAGAGGCCTGCACAGCATCAAAACCACACTGTAAAGAATGCTTACCCACCTGTTCAGAGACATGCACCAAATCTTGTAATTCTTTACACTCAATGCCTTCTGCCAGAGCATCCACCTTAGATTTCAATTGAGAAAGAAGAAAATTTTGATATTTCAACATATGAAACTGGCAATTCAAAGCCCTCATTGCTAAGGTAGAAGATGTATAGACTTCTTTCCCCATCTATCCAAAGCCCTGGCCTCTTTATCTAGAGGAACCGGATTCTTTACAACAGAGGCCCTGACACCCTTAGGTCCTTGACTAATAGTTTCTGGGTCGCCCTAGGACTTTTATATAGATATTTATGAGCCTCAGGCACCCTGTAATACCTATCCGGTTTAACAGGCGCAGGAGGCAGAGAATCAGGATTAAGTGAAGCCTCTGAAAACACATCTTCCACAACATCCAGAACAGGAGGTATAGCTAAGGGCCTATGCTGAGGTAAAACAAAAATTCCCTAAGCCTTTTCCAGGAATCAGAGAAGTCCTGACCTTCCCACTTAAAATGTTCCCTCATAGAATGAAGTGTCTCTGAAAAAGAAAAATCCTCTGGAGGAGAAGCAGAAGGAGTGGAATCATCTGCATCAGAATCAGAATAAGGAGAGTACTCCTGCCAGTCTTCAGGAAGACTCTGAAACATCCGAAGCCTGCTCAAAACTTTCCAACTCTGGCTCCACCCTAGGCCTCTTATCAGGAGGGGGCAAAGAACCTCTAATCAGAGTAATCAAATCTTCTGCCATTTTAAGCATGTGCTTCTTAGGCACAGAGCCTGCTGAACTAGGACTGACGACAACAGAAGGTAAACCCGGCCTGACTCTCGAGGAGCCGTTGGAAACAGAAGGGGAGGGCCTAACCACCCTGGGAAGGGAGGGGAGTACAGAAACCTGAGAAGCCCCCTCAGCCTGACCTGCCTCCTGAGAGGCCACATCCTGCAAAATCAAAGTCTCCCCCTGAGACTCCAGAGAAGCCTCCGTCGGAACCACGGTTCCACTGAACCTCTAAAGAACCGGCGTCCGGAAGCGGATGACTCATTTGTCCTGAGGTAAATGTTATATCTCTCACATCGTCTGTACTATATGAGAAGTAAAAGTTGGAACAGTACTTTTAAGCTGCAATGTTGGTCCGTTTGGTTTATTATAAAAAGTTATTTGTTACTGCTCTCTAAAGTTGATGCTGCAAAGTATATTCTCTCATCAGTGTATATTCTGCAAGTTTCTGTATGCAACAGACTGTAAATGCAAATATAACCAGACTTTGAATTTTAGCAGAATCCAGCCAGCAAGACTGAGTGTCTTAAGAAGACTTCAAATCCCACAGCAAGCAGCAGTAAGCAGAGCTCCATATAATTTTTCAAAACATTATAATCCCGCGGTAGTGGTGCTGCAGTAGCGTTGTCGCCTCACAGCAAGACGTCCCATTCAATTCTCAGCTAGAGCATCTTCTGTGTGGAGGCATGCGTGAATGAGCATGCCTTCGTTGAAGGTTGTGCGTCAGGGCTGGTAACTCGGCATGTAAAAATCCACTACCAAACATTAGCGGACCAGAGTTCATTGTGGTGACCCCCCTAACGGGATAAGCCGAAAGACACAACGGTGTTAAACATTATAACAGAGTAAAAGATTTAGGTACACATATCATCTCTGACATTTGTTAAATTATAAATACAACAACTTAGCAGGTTAGGTATACCACAAAATGGAATGCATTCACAGTACAGTGTGAAAAGCCTGAGGAATATTGTTACTTCTGTACACTGCACTGGCATGCAAGCTCAGATTTGGAGTACTGAAGAGCTGGCCAAGAGGGATGTGGTTGACTGCTTCTATAACAAAGATGGAACTCATGGATAGTTGTTTACATTTTAGTTAAAATGCAACCCCCTAAACAAATATTTCTAGTCTTTTTTGTTTTTCTCTCACTATTACCACTCACTTTGATTTGCAAAATCTAAGCACATTATGTATCAAGTGCAATATGTGTTTCACCAAGTTTTGTAGTAGTCAGTAATTTAGAAAGTTTCTGACTTATTGAAGTGTAACATATTTCTTTAAGATCTTTTGATGAGAAATCTACTCAACTGTTCTTCTCTTAATTATTTTATTAAGTCTGATTTATGATAGGTAGGCTGTGTCATGTGTTTTAATCTACTTTAAGAATAAAGGCTGTGATATCCTGGCTAGAATTGTATCTAACACTGAAGAAGGACTCTTTGTCTGAAAGCTCTGTTTTAATGAAAATCGTTTGGTAACAGCGTTTGTGGAACCTGCCTTTGTTTGCTATTTTAGAGTGGAAAACTTAGCATGGTTTGTCCGTGTTTTTATCTGCCACCCTGGGTATTTCAACTTTTGTCTTCTCTGTAACTGTGTTTTGTAAGTACAGCAATAGTGTAAGCATGTTTCCAACTCTGAACTTTTAAAAACCTTTAACTGAATCGTCTCACACTACAATATACTCTGCTCTATGGTAACAAATGTGAGTTTACATTAACTTTTTATCTGACCTCATGAGAACTTCTATTTTGGAACTGTTACTCCATTTTAAAGTTGGTAAATATATAGTTTGTGTATTACTCCCTGTGCGTGTTGGCTGTCCTTCTGAAAATAGATTCTTGTTGAGTCACATCAAGCCTAATCTCAAAGAAGTCTGTGGTTTCAGCTTTAATCTCATTTTTAAGAATCTTGCTTGTCCACTGAAAAAGTATAGATCGTCAATTCTTTTAAGCTATTTTGTGGTGTACTATATTTTAAGTCAGTTACAGATTAAGAGTTAGCACAATGGTATGTACTATTACTGATCATTCCTTTTACTGTAATTACGTGTACTGCTTCAAAATTGATCAGGTAAGTGCACAGTGCACACCTGTCATTAAAATCTTATATTGTGGCAACTTCTGTTGTATTTTTCTTTAATGAAAGCTGACACTGTCATCTCCTGTTAGATACTTTACATTCAGGTTCCCTTAATACTAGTAGAATCTCTTAAAACAAGACCACATCCACCTTTTTGACTTAATATTAGTATGATATTTTGTTTCTTTGTGCTGCTGTCAGGCTAGCATTACAAAAAAGTCATAGGGTGGATGGGGTAAATGGGATCTGGTTTTAGCATTGTCCAAGGAGGATACATGTGTCCCATTAAGAATAATAATTCACTGACCTGTGGAGAAACCTCATCAGGATGGTGCTTTATTCCATCTTGCTAAAGTACTTGGGGAACTGACTGCTCATCTGCAACCTTTAGATAGGATTTGCTCCATTGTAACCACATCTTGGGTACTGATATTTAATACCAAGTCCATATAAAGGAAGCCCAACATAGTTTCAGACTTGCTTCAGGGAGGTGGACCTGGCATTTAATAACTGGAAACTGAATGAATGAGAACTCTGAATGTAATATATCCTTAGTGATTCCAACATGTTGTTTGTTATTCACAGACCACAATGGGGTTATATCAGCTCAGAGATAGCCACTTGTTTTCAATCCAAGCATGAGCTGAGGGAGATACACTTTATGAATACCAGCTCTTTTGAATATGTGCTTGGAGAAGAAGACAACTGCTGATTTTTCCTCACTTACCATTCACCTAAATATCTGGGGACAGCACACTACTGGATCATGCAGAATGTCTTGCCCTGGTTGACTTTTGGTAATGGGTTGATGAGTCAGTTCAACTCACCATGGAACTTCTCTACATTGAGAAAGGTATTGACTTCACTCTGGTTGTTTTCTCTGCTCCACACAAGTGAGAACACTCATTTGACCTGATATACCAAATTGGGTGTAGTCACCACAGAGCTGAGACAGGAGCCTGCTTCATGGTCAGATCACTACCAGATCCACTTCAAGTCTGGGGCTTCTCTGGGTCTGTCATCCAATAATTTCCTGATTCTCATCCGTATATGATATTTTGATACCCATTATGGAGCAAATTATTTTGTGGTACACTGTTTGACAGTCTAGATTATCTCACTAAAGCCTACAGAATGGCAGTAGCAAAAGAACTCAGACAAGTCACATCAAAGCACGTGCAACCCATACCTGTTGTAGCCTGTGAACAATGGTTCAGTAGTCATGATCTTTGCAATCTATGCAGACACAGGCAAAAGGTGAACTGTAGATAAAGGAAACTGTGACTGTTTGACAACAAGCTTAGTGTGGATGCCTGCTTTTGTGGTGTACTATTTAGTGCCTACTTTTGTGGTGTACTATTTAGTAGTCTCAACTAACATGACAACATATTCGTCCAGTGAGATTTCTGCTGTATTTAATTTTCCAGCTGCACTTTTTCATATGACTGAAGACTGCACACCACAACCTGCCCTTCTGTCCAGAAAGTCATTCTGATTATCAATGTCTATGAAAAACATGCAGTTCTTTACATGGAATGTCGTTCAGATCAGCTGCATTTGCCCTCAAGATGCAACAATTGTGCAAGGCAATATTTTGAATATGGACTACTCAGACATCTACAGCAGTCAGCTTACATTAGCTACAAAGAGGTCCTGGATGCTTATGTCTGACCTTTACTGGGCTGGATCATGGGCCTACCAAGCTAGTTAAATCTTTCTTGGAATTGCTAGGTTTAGTTATCTATTAGATTACCCAGTTACCCTTATGGCTGGGATGTCTTCATTAACTCTAAAAGGTATTCATTACTCCCAAGCTCAAGAAACCATGTTTCGGTCAGTGCAGCCTGAATTTATATGCTTCACCAGCCTACCTTTCACCCGTAAGGTTCTTGAGAATACAGCTTGTTTACAGCTGCATTCACATATTACCTCTTGCCATCTAGAGCTTATCTAAACAAGCCTATTGTGGTTTGTGATTTACTGTGGTGTTGACTGGTAAGAGAAGTTTTATTTGAATTTGTATTTTATTTTTTACCACTGTTTTTTTACTGTTTGTAGGAAGGAAAGGATAGATTGTAGACAAGAATATTTACTTTGATTTATATTTTCTTGTTTTACATTTAATTTGCACTGTTGGTTGTTAGAAATGGATAGGTTTTAGACAGGCAAGCTTTAGCCATCCCAAGGGGGCCTAGTCAGCTATAAAGTCACACAAACTGCAGAGAGGACAACCCAGAGCTTATCTAAACAATCCTATCTAGTTTTGTGATTTACTGATATTTATTGTTAAAAAGAAGTGCGACTAAGAGCGACAGTGTAAAGGAATTACAGCTTTTCTCTGACTTACAGAACTTGTACAGTTGAACAACAACTTTTACTGTACTTACTTTAGTATTTAGTTGTATATTGCTTATGTGATTTTTCTCATAGAAGTTGATTTAAGGTCTCTTTGAATTCTGTGGTTACTGATTTTGATTATTGTTTTCTTTTACAATATTTTGTTCATTTGAAGCTGAATATGGATTCCTTTGATGAGTATGCCATTAATGATTTGCTAAAGCACAAATATCTTGTACAGTGTAATAAAAGTTATGCATGTTTAACAGTAACACCTGACAACACTGGTGAACTGTGTTCCTCATGTCAAAAGCTGGATGATTTGCTTACCATTATTAGAAGTAAATTTACACTTATGGATGATAATTGCATTTATGCAATTGGCATGGCTTGGAGAACTGTTGTTACATATATTAATGACTGGTCTGATGAGATAAATAATGTTAGGCAAAGAGCAAATAGAACAAATTTAGGAAACACTGTGTCTCTTGTCTGTAAAGATCATTCATCCCCTATCAAACAATATAATGCCCCTGACAACTTTGGAATTCTAGAAATAAGTATTCAGCAATTTGAGGATTCAGAGTGTTTAGAAGTAAATAAAAAAGAAAGAAAAGAAATTCACAACAATAACAAGGAAGAAAATAAACTGACAAATGTCTGTAAAGTAAAGAGAATACATACTGAAAAGAACACTGCTTTATTAACTAATACACAGATTACAGGGAATGATAACATTTTTCTATCAGAAAACCTTCAGTCTACAGAAAAAGGCATCATTTTTCCAAAAGAGAAGGTTGAAAAAAGATGCAAGGGGCAGGTGAAAAGGAAGAAATCAAAATTGAATGAGGAAGGATTGAAGAACATTACTGTAAGAAAAGAGAAGAGAAAGACTCTGGAGCCCTTCTCCCCAGGCCTCCGCTGAAAATTGGCTTTGTTCCAAGTCGGACTTTCCCGGTTAACAAATGATAAATAAATAAATAAAATAAAATAAATAAATAAAGACAGATGACTACATGGCTTAGTCTGTGGATGTACACAGTCAGCTGGATGAGAACTGTATGCTTGCAAATTTAATATGCATTCAAAATAGTGGGATTAATAAGAGTAATGCTGAAGTAGATCATTCCTTTGTAACAACTGATAGAGCAGATATTACTGTATTAGAAGTTAAAAGATGCTTCAGATCGGGTCAGAAAAGATATTCTTGTAAGTGGAGATTCAATTATTAGAGTAATTGATACTTACATTTGCAGAGAAGATAATGAACATTGAATCCCTTTTATGCTTGCCAGAAGCAAAAATAGAAGATGAGAGACAAGCCTTTGAATGCCTTAATGTAAGGAAGCATGGATTTGTTTTTATTCATGTCGGTACAAATGATCTCATCCACAAGGACTCTCTGATTGTTAGTATGGAACTGACAGGCCTCTTAGATAATACAGCTTGCACTGTAGTCAGAACGTATTTTTCACAAATCACATACAGAAAGGATAGTCAGGTCACTGTGAATGAAAAGATTTTTTGGGTAAACACCTACATGGAAAAAAATGTCCTGTTTTAAAAAATGGAAATGTGTAGAGCATCCAAGCCCAGTTTTTGGTACGTGTTCAGCCAGGATGGCATGCATTTGATGTTGTTATTGTTTGTGAAACATGGTTAATGAACAATGACTGGAACCTATTTCTGTCAGGGTATAAGTGATTTTACTATAACAACATTCAAACAAAAATCAGGTGGAAGCGTTATGACAGGGATTAAAGACAGTTATGAGACCTGTGATTATTACATGTTCATCGGGATTCACTTCTGAATCTCGAAATACTGAAATATTGAATTTCAGTATCTCGAGACCAGAAGAACAAAACTGCAGTTTGTCGAATCTGATAATGTTGAATGGTTGGTATTTCCCGGTGTGTGGGTATAGTGTTCTGTGCCTTTAAGACATAGTGGTGTCTGAGTGTTAAAGATGGTGGTCGGTGTGCAGTTATGTTTGGAGATGTAGGTAAGTGTGTAGTAGTTAAGGATTTATGGTAGGGATGTGTTTGTGTTATATTTTTGGATGTTGTAGATGTAGTTTAGAGTAGGTGGTTGAGGGTGTGTGTATACAGGTGTTGAGTGTGGTGATTGTTTTACATGTGTGGTGTGTGTGTAATGGGAGTGTAGGGCTCATAGAGGTAGGTGTGTTGCTGTTTTTGTGTTAGTGTGACCTCGGAGTTGGTATATATCAGTAGGGGGGTCGATGCCTCCCACTGGGGGGGTGCTTGCTGCCCTGCTTAAATGTAGAGTAGTGTGTTTTGTTATTTAATTTTTTTTTTGTTTTGTGTATTTTTATGTCGGGGAGGGTTTGGTGTTTTGAGTATCAGTATTTTGGGTTTTCGTGGTTGTGGAGTTTCGTTCTTCTGTTCTCGAGATACTGAAATTCGATATTTCAGTATTTTGAGATTCAGAAGTGAATCTGTTCATTCATAACACAAATACTATAGACCATGTAACTGTGACAATAAAGACAACCCTGGAACATATGACAATTGTTGGCATGTACAGACCACCAAAGTCAAGTGCTGATGACCTAGAAGAATTCATACACTTCTTGCATGTAATACAGGAGGGAAGAATAATATTAGTTGGGGCTTAAATTTACTAGAAACAGACGGGAATAACATTGATTCAACATTAGTAAAGAAATTATTCACAACTTATGTTCAGGAATACCAATTGCTTCAGACTGTAAAAACCCTACCAGGGAACTGAACATACTAGAAATTGCTGTTACTTCAAGTCAGGTTTTTACCACCGTTGATCATACCTCCCAACCTGGAAACATCAAAAATCTGGACAAGACCCATGAAAAATAGGTACAAATATGTACACTGATTAACATAAAATTTGCATACACCATTAAGCAACCCCACCCACTTCAATGGAATTGTGGGATACCAACTTTCAAATGCAAACTGAAGAACAGACAACCAAAATATGGCACCAGAGTCCCCCTGCAGCCGTTTCAATATTCCATTACCTGGCTGTTTCACCCCATTTACCATAAACATTAATGTGTGCATACTGCTTTACTTCTACAATGATTACTTTGATTTTATTTTTAAATTTCAAAGCACAATGCACACAAACACTAATAGATATCTGCTAAACAAAGCAACACTGTCTCACAATGAAAATATACTTGGCATTAAAACGTCTCTGCCCTTGAAACTCACATTCATTGAAACATCATTGAAACCCACACCACATCCAGAGAAAATGCATCTGGCCAGTGGTGGATATAGATTACCATTGGGCGGTTTTCAAATCGTAGGCCCTCAGCTTGCACACAAAACAAGAAACATGCATGCATTCTTTGATACACCTTCCTGACTTTATTAAATTATATTCCTTGTATAATATACAGCACACTGGTTAGACAAGTTAGAGAGCATTTTAAAATTCATTGAACATTTTTCCAGTAGGCAATGAAACAAAATGCATGAACCAATAATAACAAAACTGCCCAATTCATAACATTTCCATCATAAATATTCTACTTACACAGACACACACACACACACACACAAATGAAAGGGTACAGAGCACTGCAATGTATTCTTGTCAAACAGTTTTGCATGCACAATATTTTGTTTAAAAAAAAAATACATGAAGGTTTATATTACAGAAAACAGTTTCAAAATGAATGTTCACAACTCAAGAGAATATTTTTGAGAAGCAAACTTTTGGCTAACCCACAATAACCTTTTAGTACGTTATATTTTACTGATTTAATGAGCACCTTTGAATCTCAGTTTTACTTTGCTTTCTTCATTTATCACACGTTATTATACTATGCCTTGAAACATAAGCATTCACTTTCTAACAAAATATAAAACAAAATTAAAGATGTCATCACTAAAAGATAAGCCTTAATGTCTAAAAAAAAAGCACATCTGCCTACTCAGCAATTTTTACTTCGAATGGTTTGCTACTACAAAACTCATCGATGTAATCTTCATAACTTCATTTTAGACATGTAGCTAACAGAAGAAAAGAACAATCTTAAAATAAGGTATGTTAAAATCAGTGGCACAGACCTATATAAAGCTAACGGTCTTGTCATATGTCCATCTTGTTCCATCTTGTTCTGCCAAAACTGATTATTAAACTAGCAAAATATAATCACCTCAGCAGGGTCCATCACACATTATGTTTCTTCAGATCTCTTTGAGTTAAACTTGTAATTTTAAGCAGTGGGCACTATGAGACAGACCACACTTTGTGAAAAGCAATTTTGCCTTTTGATAAAACTAATGACAGTATGACTTGAAATAACTGTGAAAGGTTATACAAGCAAAACTGAAAACTGATGTCATAGGTTTGCATCTGGGGCTTATTTTCTTTGTTTCCTGACTTACACACATTCTCACCCTTGCCTGTACATCAGCTGGATAATAAAATGTGTATTTTGTAACTGAAACAAACAGGAAGCTCATCAAACTTACAATAGAACAGCAATGCATTTATGAATCCTGAATATGAACAGATTAAATTGCCCCAAACTATACCACATGAATATATGCACTCACCCGCACATGCACAACTGAAGGCATCGCATCGTACCGGACAATAAGTGAATACCCAGCCAGACACACACTTTCTTTCCTTACCTAATGCCTTCCCTTGCTTCACCCCGTTCTCTCAGCCTGCAGCCCAAAGTCCGTTTACGTTGGCAGAAATTTTCAAAAATAAAATAACGCCAGCCCATTCTCAGCATAGCAGACTATTAGCAGTTTAAAAAAGTAAAGTAAAGCCAGCCCATTCTCGGCAGCATTCGTGCTGCTGCTGTTTAATTCCCATTTCCCGCCCACTCACAGCCAGCCGGAAATAATGACGTGAGCTCCTTAAGCTCAATTCCGACTGGCTGGTAGCGCTGACGGAGCTGACGTCATCACACACCTGATGACATCAGCACCAACAGCACGGAAATTCAAAACATAAAAAAAAAGAAAGCAAAAAAATCGGAAATGAAGGGGTGCCACTCGGGAATCGTGACGCCCCTTCATTTTGACCCCAAAACTCGGTAAACACTGAGTAATTCGGGATGGTTGGGAGGTCTGCCATTGATGTGCAGTGATCATGGGGTTGTAATGGTTAATATCTTGCTAGATAATTCTGACAAACTGAAATCTAAACCAATGCACAGAGGATTAATTACAGATTATATGGAAGCAAAGCTGTCACTATGTAAAACTAACTGAAGTGATGTCTGCAGTGGAAAAACCTGCAGATGGAATGTGGAAAATTTTGAAAGAGAAATTAAGTGCAAAAAATAAGAAAAATGTTTTAACATCAGGATCTACGCATACAAAGTCAGGGGGATATATTTCTATAAGAAGAGGATACCTGATTAAGGTGAGAGACAAAAAATATAAGAAATGGAACACAGGTCAAACTGCAACTTTGAAAATTGGACAAACAAATTAAGAATAGTGTGACACAAGATCAAGAAAACTTTGAAGAAAATTTATATAAAGATATTGAGCAAAATAAGAAACTTTTTTACAGATACATAAGATGTGGAAGAAATAAAGACATAAAAATTGATAAAATGTGTGCTGATTCTAAAATGTATTCTCAGACACAACAGATTATAGATATATTTACAAAATCTTATACAAAACAGTTTGGCTCCACAAAGTGGGGGTGGGGGGGTTAATGAGTTGTCCTAGTGACATCCAGGTAACCTCAGATACAGGATGGAATCAAATTATACTATATTGAAAAAGAACTCCACAAACTGGATCCAAACAAAGCAACAGGGAGGAAACAGAATTTGTAATAATGACATGAGAACACTTCAGCAAGAACTTACAGTACCATTATATCTATTGTTTACCAGGTCATATAAATATGGGGAGATTCCCCAAGATTGGAGACATGCATTTATTAAACCTGTCTTTAAGGGAAATGGGAGTAGGACAAACCCAGCGTTACACTGACCCTTAAGTCTACTTTCATGTTGTGGAAAAATAATGAAGAAGGTAATATTGGATAAGTTATTGTCAGAACAGGATCGGTTGGGGACTTGAAACCATATATCAGCATGCATATGTTGAAAATAGATCTATTGTAACCTGTAACATGATGTTCTACAACAATATAATAACAGCTATTAATGAAAAATTGTGTTGTGATGTAATTTATAAAGATTTAACTTCAGCATTTGACAAGATCATACACAACACACTAATCAATAAATTAAAGCAACTAGGTATCAGTTACAGTCAGGGTGCCCAACAAGGCTCTGTCCTAGGCCCTTACTTGTTTATATTGTATCTTTCAGACCTAACTTTTTCATCTGAGGTGTTCTACAGTCTATACGCAGATGACGTGAAATTGTGTAAACTAATTACATGTGTTGCAGATAAAGTGTGTCTGCAAAAGAACTTGACTAAATTGACCATTTGGGCACAGGAGTATAGTATGCTGATAAATACATAAAAAACTAGGCATATAAGATTTGGGAGACATAAATTGAAAGGTGAATATTTAATACAGCACACAGTGATTGAAACTGTAGACTCATTTAAGGACCTATGTATATGGATTTATCCAGCTTTGAGTTTTTCTAATCATATAAGCCAATTGGTTAGAACTATAGGTTGTATAAAAAGATTTATAAAGTCTAAGAAATCAGAAATGATGAAGTCA
Organism: Protopterus annectens; assembly: GCF_019279795.1. NCBI lineage: Eukaryota > Metazoa > Chordata > Ceratodontiformes > Protopteridae > Protopterus > Protopterus annectens. The sequence continues at coordinate 731,001,413 of NC_056730.1, forward strand.
TTGTTTGTTAGTTACATAAGACCCAAGCATGAGTAAGGAAAAACAATATGGAAACCTTATAAGAAAAAAAGCATGAATAAACTGGAAAGAGTACAGCAGAAATATACCAAGGGCATTCATGGATGTGAAAATTTAAGTTATTATGAAAGACTAAAATATCTGAACTTGTACAGTGTCTCTTATAGATACTTAAGAGGAAATCTTATTCAGGTATACAGGGCATTTCAAGACAACTACCTCTGGGAATGTTTGGGGTTATCAAAACGTAGTAGAGAATCATTACATAACCTATATACAAGATTCTATAGGAATGAGAAGTGTACTATTTTTTTCTCTGAGAAAGCAGCTAATGCATGGAACAGACTACTAAATTACATTAAATCAAGTACTAGTTTAGATATTTTAAGAACAGCCTGAACACATTATGGCAACATGTGTTTTGGTATATTGGCAAGCTAGAAGGATATTAATGCCTGTGCTTGAAATATTTGTATATATGTATGTATGTATGTATGTATGTATAATCTTTTGGGTCTTCATTAGTATGGTTTTGCATCTACGCACATCACAGAGACTGCCTTACTCAGGATTGTTAATGGCCACTTGATGACAATTGATATATGGTTATATTCAATCCTGTCCCTCCTACATTTCTCAGTTGCACGTGACACTACTGACCATGAAACACAAATGGAGATGTTATATATCTGCCAATGTATTATTTAGTATTAGATTGGATTGTTTCTAACTTCTTGGGAGTGTTTTCAGTGAGATATTTCCAGAATTAATTCTGAAAGGTGGGATAACTTTGGGCTCAGTCTTGACTCCTTTGTAATCCATTATAAAAATGCTACCATTAAAACAGAATACTCAGTGTAAAGATATTGAATATCACACCTGTGATGATGATATTCATCTGTACCTCTCCTTTACTCAGAAAAAGTAACTGATATGGTTATCTAGAAGGCTGTTTTCATGCCATCATTGAATGGCTGAATAAGAGTGGTTTTAGGCGCAACCCTGCCAAGAGAGAGGCAACGTTTATATATCCCACAGATTACCCATCTCAGTTTTCATGCTCTTTCTTCTCTTATTTTTTTATGGACAGAATAACCCGTACTGTGGCCCAAGTGTCCAAAGTCTATAAGTGATCCTGGACAATGTACCCAAACTCAAAAATCAGCTGTTGGGACTTGTCAAGTCAATATAGTATTATCTAAACATTTCTGCTACATTAGGCGCATACCATCCTTGGACCTGTTAACAGTGATGTGTGCACTATTTTCCCATCTCAGTTATTGTAATAATCATAATCCAAAATGACAGGTACTGCAAACCAAAGTCAAAAGGTAGCATAAAAAACTTTTAATGTGTTAGCGCTTTCACGGCAATCCAAGCCGCTTCATCAGACACAGAATGCAAACAGTACTTCACTTTTAAAAAAGAAGTATCCAATAAAAATGCAGTCTCAGTCATATAGTTAATACATAAACTCAAGCATTTAAAGCTACATCATATAAAAAACAGACCTAAAATAAGATGCATATAAAATTTGTTAGCACACATATTATGTATTTTTTATTATTTATTTGACTTATATCTATATACTTGTTTTATAAGCACAATGAATTTAGATATAAGTAATGTACGTACTTTTTTATATGCATCTTATTTTAGGTCTATTTTTTTATATGATGTAGCTTTAAATGCTTGAGTTCATGTATTAACTATATTGCCGTGACAGCACTACCATATTAAAAGTTTTTTATGCTACCATCTGACTTTGGTTTGCAGTACCTGTCATTTTGGATTGTTATTTTTGCCATTAGTCTGTGGTTCTGCACTCAGAAGCTGCATTAATTCCTCTTGTAGGACTTTGTTATTACTATTTCTGGTTCAATTACTGTAATGCTCTTTAATGTGGATTCTTGGATTGTGATTTTGCCCGCTTCCAGTGGATGCAAAATTCTATGGCCAGAATCTTGGCTGTTTCCACTAAGTCCAGACACAAATACTGTGTTGTGGGATTCACACTGACTACAACATCTGTTGTAACAGCTTGGTATTAGATTTCTTGACCCTTCCTTAATGCAGGAACAAGATATTGTATTATTCTGAAGACCACTCAAATAGCATCTGTTTCATAGACTCTTGTCTTCATCTGCACAGAGATTTATTTCATTTTTAAAAATTATCTAATTTTAATTCTCAGTAGCACAAATATATAAAGACCTGACTGCAACTCAGACATCCTCTCTTTGGAATCTGTTATAAGACAAGACACAAGGCTGTATACTGCCAGATTCATCAGCTTTTACTTTTGGACTTCACACTGCTATACAGGACTGTCAAAGAAACTAAAGGGACCAATAATTTAATCTAAACAAACACATACTACACTCCCTTTTTTCAGCAGCAAAACATTTTCCCATCATTTGAGGCCAAGTATGCCACATTATATAGGACATTATTAGTAGACAGACTTTTAATAGGTTCATAGGTTCATAGGCAGATACTAGGTTATCTGCCCTAGGGCATTTATAAGCCTAGCCAGAGTGTATTTGGCTTCCGCCTCCCTATTAGATTAGCCTACTGTGCCTCTGTAAAGTAGGTCACAGAAGGTACCCTTTTAAGAGTAGTTTACTATGCCTCTGTCTAGCAGGGACACAAAAGAGATCCCAGGGGTGAATTTGCAATTTCCCATCCACGCGTCCAGATTTTGCTTGAAGAGGGTTAGCGATGGGCTATGTCTAACATGAATTGGGATTCTATTCCAGAGTGAGGGGAGCCTCTGGAAAATGAATCTGTCCCTCCAGCATGTCCTATTTATTTTTGTGTTGAGGTTTAGGTCCCTGGAGCGTGTAGCTCTAAGGGACTTGGATTTTTTGAGGTGGAGCATGTCCACTAATTCTGGGTTTGACATGGCTTTGTACGTTAGGCATAGATCGCCTCTAAGTAGGCGGCAAGCAACTGAGTAGAGCTGGAGTTTCTTTAGTCGAGCTGCATAGGACAACTGTTTGTAGCCTATGATCCTCTTGGTGAAGTACTTTTGGGGTCTCTCCAGTTGCTGCAGGTGTCGGGTAAGGTACATCCCAAAAGGGGCATTATATTCAATTATGGGCCTGATGAGTGATGAGTAGAGGGGCACAATGACCTCTCTTGATATAGATGCAAACCCTTTTGTGATAAGGTGGGCTATATAGAAGGTCTTTCTAACCACTTTGGCAACGTGATTATCAAAGGAGAGATTACTATCTACGTTGGTCCCCAAATCTCTAATTACTTCTTCCGTACTTAATGGATTACCACCTATGTGGTAATTTGTGGGCACCTTGTTTTTCCCAAAGGGGATGACTATGCACTTTTTAGCATTTAGCTTGAGGCCGTGGCTCTGGCACCAAGCATCCGTCTCTGTGAGACCCTTTTGGAGGATGCTTGTGTCAGCTGGAGATTCGATTATGGCCCCCAGTTTACAGTCATCTGTGAACTTTGTCAGCCATAATCTCCCCATGTTAGCCTGAACCTCAGAGAAGTATAGATTGAACAAGAGAGGTCACAGAACTGAGCCCTGTGGGATGCCACTTGTAACTGGTTTGGATTCGGACATGGCACTTGTGATTCTGACCATGTGGGTTCTATTTCTGAGCCAGTTTGCAACCCATCTTGTGATATAGGGGTTGATATTTAAACTGGTAAGCTTATTTATGATGCCCGAGTGCGGTATTGTGTCAAAGGCTTTTGGGAGGTCCAGGTAGGCTGTGTGGACTACCTTGCCCTCATCTATGGCTTTGGTAACTGTTTCAAAGAAATCAACTAGGTTTAAAAGGCAAGATCTGCCCTTAACAAAGCCGAACTGGGTAGGGTCCAGTATCTGGAGGGTCCCAATGTCTTTGTTTATGAGTTCCATGATAATACCCTCCATAGCTTTACAGACCAGACTAGTCAGGCTTATGGGGCGATAGTTTCCGGGGTCCGTTGTGGCACCACCTTTGTGGAGTGGGACCACTGTAGCTGTACTCCATTCTTTGGGTACATATCCTGTAGTAAGTCTAAGTTTGAACAGTGACTTAATGTGAGGGTTCAGTTCTTCTTGGAGCTCGTGTAAGACACAGCCTGGGACACCGTCCAGTCCCACAGATGCTGTGTTTTTTGCTTTGGAGAGGGCAGCTTTCACCTGTGCATCTGTGATGTCAGGGAGGTTACATTCAGTTGTTATAGGCATTTGCTCCTTTGTGGGGGAAGGGGGAGAAGTTTGTGCCGACTCTGTCTGCCAGGATGTTGGCTATGTCTGTAGGTTTGGTATATTTTGTACCATTATGCAACAATTCAGAGCATATCTGAGAGTTTCCGCCCATGTTCCTGACATAACTAAAGAAGGCCTTGTGATTATCTTTAGTGTCTAGGGCAATTTTTCTTTTGAAACTGGCCTTTGATGATTTTATGAGGGATCGAAGTTTCTTGCTAATACTGATCAGAGATGCCTTCCCTTTTTGGGATTTTACTCTGTCATGTAGTAGCTTCCTCCTTCTGTTGTATAGCTTATTTAAGGCCAGGGTCCGCCAGACCGGTCTCCTGTTTTTGGAGGAGTGAGTCTTGGTTTTATTTGGGATAGCACGATCCATGCATTCCTGCAGGTGCTCATGGAATGCATATGTAAAGGATTCTGCGGATTGGGCTGTATTATCCTCTGGCCCAGGGGCTTTGAAGGATTCCAACTCAGTTTTGAGAAGTGCAAAGCTGGCTTTTGAGAAATTCTTTACAGTGATTTCCTTGGCTGGGGATGGGGACGGGATATGGATGTCCAGGGAAATTTGTTTATGGTCTGATCTTACCAATGAGGGGTTTACCTCTCGTGTGGAACACAGAGTCTCCATGTTGGTGATGACCAGGTCCAATATGTTGTTCCCTCTTGTGGGAGTGGTGACCAGTTGTCCCATTGCATTAGAGTTTATAAATTCAAGGAACCGTTGGGCGAGGGTGTTTTGGCTTGAGTATTTTTCCCAGTCAATGTTTGGGTAGTTGAAGTCACCCAACAACATAGTGTTTGGAGAGACCTTCATATTCTCCAGTGTTCTCAGGAATGCCAAGTGGGGTTCCTGTAATAGGGAGGGTGTTCTGTAGCAGGCTACAAACTGAAAGGCAGTTTTGCCTGCTGTTAGTTGCACGTGGATGGTTTCCAATGCTTCGTGCAGTGCCACTAACCTGGAGGTGTAGGTATCTTTAATGAATATAGATACTCCCCCTCCTTTTGTGCTTCGGTCCGAGTTTTGGGGCCGAAAAGCATGGTATGAGTTATAACCTGGTACTGCTGGGGTGCTCTCAGGAGCCTTGAACCAGGTTTCTGTTACTGCACAGACATCGATTTTCTCCATACTGAGGAGAGCCTCGAGTGCATGCATCTTGAGGTTAGCTATATCTTTGTCTCTTTCACATACTATATTAATCTGAATCTGAGAGTCCTACTGCTGTAATGGGAACATTTTTATCAGATACAAAGATAAAACGGTTTATTAGTACAACAGCAACAAATTGATGATGTTCAGATTTATTCTAATAATTTTCTGTCATCTGAACTGAGTAAATATCTATCTGGTTTTCTCAGTACCCTTCGTTACTTATGGAATTCTGTGGTCAGCACTTGTGATACTGATGTATTCGGAACTAACTCAGGTAAAAGTATCAGGCTAGACAGTCTCTCTTGGTATTATGGCCCATGAGAAACTTTTAATCTCATTCTTGCTTCTTTGTGAAAATGCATTTATGGGATACCTCTTTGGATATTTCTCTGGACAATTATTTGAATAACCCAGGTACAGAAGCACCACAAATGCAGTCAGTTACTATAATTAACATAGCCACTATCAGAAACAGTCATCTTGAATGATTGCCTCCAATATCTCATCAGCAGTGTTTCATATACAGTGTACACATATGTCCTTGACTGCTCACACTGCTTGACAACCAAACCTTTTGAATGATTTCTGAGGAAACCTGTTGTGCTCCCACTCTGTTCCCACCTGTCAAAGGAAAAATATACTTTAAAAATGATCACTACATGGTAGGTTCAGGTTAAGGCACCTTAATCTTGCAGCAAGGAGGCAAAAACGTGCTAATACAGAGTTTGTCTAGAATCAGGAAATGCAAGCATTTTTATACATTTTATAATAAGACATTGCCTACCAAGCTGACGTAGCAAATCACAAGTTTAACATCATTACGTAGTAATTATTTTTGCAAATTTCTGCTTGCACTATCAATTTTTTTGTGAGAAACTTCCTAAGAAAAACAACGTGGCCTTGGCTACCACCGGTTAGATATATGCAATGTTACCATTTCAAGGTACTATGGCTAATTTGAGCACAAAGCAAGTATAGATTGCAGTTCATTTCTCCAACAGTTTTCTTATTTGTTTTTATCTCTTCCTTCTGCAGCTGTGCGTGTTCTCATGCTTTCAACAGAGCTAATTGTTCAAAATCATTACATTATAGAATATGGCATTGTTCATTCATTGCTTCCTGACCTAGCAGATAATCACCTGCTTCTCAAGTACATTTCCAAAAAGGCATAAACATGAATTTTGCTGTGCTAGCAGTTACTAGGTCAGAGGGCATCTTGCAAGTTTTCAGAAAGCATACTGCAGTTTCAAAAACATATTTTAGTCTCATATAAAACTAAGCTGTATATAAAATAGTGCACATAAAATAGAATGAAAAACGTGTTAACTCATTTAGTTTCTAATTAGCATTAAGCACACACATTAATACATATTTTTCTGACATTTCCCCCCTGTTAATACTTTTTAATTCTATTTTCAAAACCATAAACAGTTTGCTTCTTCTCCTAACCTCTTCCATTTAGGATTTGCAGTTAAGAGAGTCATTCAGTTTAGACTTATGAAAGTGTTTCACTTTTCAACAACTCTTCAATTTCAGTACTTTGATACAAAGTCTCAGAAACTGACATGTCTATAAAATCTTTGATTAACTTTTTCATGAAGGGAATACCACAACAAATACATGCTCCTAATAGGAGTAATCCTACACAAATTGCAATCAGGACGTTCATTAGGATGGATCCCCACCCCCAAACAGATTCTGGAAAAAGTCCATCAGAGGGTTTGGGCCTGGTTTGGTCATGGTCGACACTTGCTGAATCACCTCAAGATGGTCGTTTATCCCATGCTGGTTGTCAGGAATATACAAGCAACATTCTTCTTTGTTTAAAGCACACGTACCACCTCTCGCCGCTAGGGAAATCAAGAGCCATGCGGTTTTGAAGTACCACAGTTCTCATAGCATTCAGTTCATCAGTCACTAATTCGAGAGCAGAAAAAGTAGCATTGCTCATAACTTTGAGAAGTTTAGACAGTTTTCTCAGCTCCCAAATCGATTTCACTGTGCCATATGCAGGGGGTATGCCTGCCCATGATATAATGGTGTCACTCAAGTCCATGTGTGTCAGTTTATCTTTGTTTTTTATGAAGTTATGGTTTCTCCACCCTGCTTCGATTCGTCTCACTGGATTCTCGGGTCTCTTGATTGGACTTCTAGGTTTACTGCTGACCTCTCTGACATTTCGAATTTTCCCTGAGGCAAAGCTGCAGTGTGTAGTATGGCCGGAACCAGGTAACCCAAAAAACAACTGCCGGACCAATTCTCAGGTAGCCATTTATATGCTTTTTTTCCACAAACAAAATAACAATTCTCTACTTTAGTATTGATATAAGCTTGCCCTGCACGAAACATTTTCTTATCAATAATAGAAAGCTGCTTTAAAAGAACAGGATTATGCTGTATTTCATTGACATTTCTATGCATCTTCTCAAAATATGCATCATAGTTTGTATCACAAATAGTTTTAGTCTTACTGGCTTTAATATAACATTTATAAGAAACAGTCACATTGCAATTGCTCCAACCCACCTGAATAGTGTAATTTGTGTAAAAACATACAATTCCTTTTTGTGTTACAGGTAGGTACAATGCTATTTTGTCTTGTGATTTCACAGGTGTAGTATCAAAAATCAGGTTTTCCCAGGTCTCATTGACCCCTAGGGGGACAGCAGTCATCAATAATCCCCCGTATGCTGTTGGTATAGCTGTGCAAATCCAGCAGTTCAAAACATTAAAAGTCTCAGCATACACATATTTTATTGCTTGGTAAGTGTTAAAGTTTGGATGCCAGTCTATGAGTAATGCATCACATTTGTTCAGTTCAACTTGTGTGGCTGGGAAAAGGAAAGGCCACAGCAAAAAGATCAATGTTATCAGTATAGCTATCAGAATAATCATGCAAATTTTCTGAGGTTGTTCTGTATCTCTATTTGCTCTATACCTGGTCATTTTGTTCTCGTTGTACAACAGTAACAAGGTTTTTGTCCAGTTCAAAGTTTTTAACCAGTTTATAGTGTGTCAGATGAATCCAGGACACTCGCTCTGTGATCTTGACTGCAGTGGGTGTTGACAGTAGCACCTGGTACGGTCCTTCCCACTTCGGAGAACTCCAGTTCTTTTTCTTCACAACCTTCACCCAGACCCACGTGCCTGGGGGTATTGCTGCCTCCGATGGTCTGGTTTGTTCTTTATCTGAAACAGAATTTAACTGCAAAAGTTTGTTATTCAAAAATCGCCTCATGTACTCTGCAAGTGAACTGTCAGCCTCCTGCTCTGTAGGCATGAGTGGTTTCCACTGAGGTGTATAATATGCCCTCCCAAACAGAATTTCAAAAGGAGTTAACCCTTTTACATTTGGAACAGTTCTCATACTCAACAGTGCCAAAGGTAGACAGTGCATCCAGTTCTTTTGTGTCTCACTAATCAATTTCCTAAGCTTGTTTTTCAAAACCCCATTGTGCCTCTCTACTAATCCTGCAGATTGGGGGTGGTATGCGCAATGGTTTTTCAGAGAAATCCCAAAATAGCAGCTTAGTTGTTGTATAGTTTGATTTACAAAGTGTGTGCCATTGTCACTATAAATCTTTTCCGGTATGCCAAATCTAGGAATAATTTCTTTAACAAGGACTTTTACAACAGTAGCTGCATCTGGATTTTTTGTTGGAAAAGCTTCCACCCATTTGGAAAACATATCTATAATGACAAGACAGTACTTCTTATTTTCACATTTGTTCAGCTCTATAAAATCCATACAGATAGTATGGAACAGATACTGTGGTGTAGGGAAACTCCCTTGCTTAGGTTTTAATGCCCCTTGTGCATGATGCTTGTTACAAACATGGCATGCTGCACAAAAATTTTTTGTGTAGTTTGTAAATCCATACATCGTAAACACTCGATTCACTAACTGTACCATCCCCCCTGTTGAGACATGGCACTGCCTATGGCTCAACAAAGCTGCATATCTAAACAAGTTAGATGGCAAAATCGGCTTCCTCTCTTTGGAGATGTACAGTCCTTTCTCAAGGATTTCTCCTCGTTTTATCCACTTTTGTTTTTCTACATTTGTACTAAGGGTCTGCATTGTTTTTAACATTTCTAAGTCTAAAATCTCAGATGGTTGTAATTCCTCACTCAAAAGAAATACTTCTGAAGCTGAAGCTGCTTGTTTTGCAGCTGTATCAGTCCTCGCATTACCTTTTGAAATCCTATCCTGTTGCTTGGTATGAGCTACACATTTGCAAATGGCTACTTTCTGAGGTAACTGAATAGAGTCTAACAAATCTAAAATAAATTGCGCATGATTAATTGGTTTACCAGTAGATGTTATCATTCCTCTATTTTTCCACTGCTGCGCAAAAACATGTACAGTAGAAAAAGCATACTGGCTTTCAGTAAAAATGTTCACTTGTTTTTCCTTTGCCAAGGTACATGCCTTTGTTAAAGCAATCAATTCTGCTGCTTGTGCAGATAAGTTGTGTGGTAAAGACTTTGCTTCTAAAATCTCAGTATCAGAAACTACTGCATACCCCACTAGATTCTGTCCTGTAAGACCCCTCCTACACGAGCCGTCCACATAGTATGTCACCTCGGCATCATCCAAGGGAACATCCGTGAGATCTTTTCTAGGTAGTGTCTTTTGTTCAATCTCCTGCAGGCAGCAGTGTGGTTTGCCATCTGCAGGGGTTGGGAGCAAGGTTGATGGATTCAAAGTCGTGTATCGTTCAATTGTCATATGAGGTTGGCTCAACAGTATAGTCATACAGGACAGATGTCTAGCAGGAGAAAGATATGCTACTTTTTGTTGCAGTAAAATAATCGCGACTGCATGAGGCACTCTCAATGTGAGAGGGTGGAATAACACTACTGAGGCTGAAGCCTGCACTGCCATTGCAGCTGCGACTACTGCTTGTACACAGTGGGGCAGGGATCGCGCCACTGGGTCTAACTGTGATGAACAGTAAGCTATGGGGCATTGTTTGTCCCCATGCTGTTGTGTTAACACTGATGTCATATAACCTTGCTTACAATCTACAGTTTGGAAAAATCGTTTATGATAGTTTGGTAATCCTAAAACTAATGAAGAAGCTATCAGTTGTTTCAATTTGCAGAAAGCTGATTCTGCTTCTGGTGTCCACTGTAATAAATCTTGTGCTGCCACAGGCTTTTTGAATATCAAGTTGGTCACTGGAGCAGATTCCAAGGCATAGTTTGGAATCCAACTCCGACAAAAGTTAGTAGTATCTAAGAAGGACATCATTTCCTTCTTGGTAGTTGGTTTAGGTGCTTGTAATATTGCTGTTTTTCTGTCTTCATGTAATATTCTGCCTTCTTTGGATATTACATATCCCAGGTATTTGACCTGTTTTTTCCAAAGTTGTAGTTTGTTCTTGTTTACCTTGTGTCCTTGAGTAGCTAAAAATTGTAGTAATGCTATGGTATTCTCTCTGCATTCTTGCTGGGTGGGGGCTGCCAGCAGAATGTCGTCTACAAAAAGTAAAATCTGACTGCCTTTCGGTGGGATAAATCCCGCCAGGTTACTTGCCATTTCTTGTGCGAATATTGTTGGACTTTCACAATATCCCTGTGGTAGTCGCGTATATGTATACCTTTTCCCCTGAAATGTAAATGCAAACCAATGTTGGCTGTCAGGGTGTGTCAGTATTGAGAAAAATGCATTGCTAATATCTACCACAGAAAAATACTTTTGTTGTGGTTTTAAATCATTTAATAAGGTATGTGGATCTGGCACCGTAGGTGCCCTGGGTATAACTGCGTCATTTACAGCTTGTAAATCTTGGACCATACGCCATTCTCTGTTTGCTTTCCTAACAGGAAATAAGGGTGTATTACATGGTGAATCAGGAGATTCTATTAGTACTCCTTCCTTAAGTAAGGCTGCTATTATAGGTTTGATTCCTATTTCTGCATCCTTTCTCAAGGGATACTGTCTCTTTTGAGGTCTAAATGCTGATTTTGGCATGATAGTAACTGGTCCTGCTGTACGAATAAGTCCTACATCTGATTTCCCTGTTAACCAGAGAGTCTCTGGTATGTCTCGTAAGGTTTTTTCCTCTTCTTCTAGTAAGAGTGCTACTCAGCTGTCCTCACTTGCCTGGGTGTGTCTGTGTTATCCAATTCAGCTTCTGCTTTTGCACTCCCTGTTCAGAAAGTTCTAACTCTGTCTGCTTCTCCCACCTTGTGACCTTTTTTCCTAGGTCTGCCCACTTCACATTTTTATCTTTAGTCAAACTCACATGTGGTAATCTATTAGATTTGTAAAGTGCTAAGAACTCCTGGGGCAATGAACAGCCCACTATACTGTTTCCTTCTGTGTCCCAGTACAAATTTCGTAATACTAATCTGTTAGCATGGTTTCTAAACAGTTCTTGCTCATATTCTTTATCAGGTCCTGGTTTGCTACAGTAATATAGAGTGCAATGCAACAAATGCTGTTTATCAGTGTCAAGGGAGGGGGATTTACTGATGGCTACGTTCATCAGTTCTTCGGTTACTGCCCCTGGATCAGTCGTAACTAAGTTCTGGCTGTACCAATAAAATGTTTCACCCTCCGGTTGCACTACAAAAGTATCCATTTGTCGCTGTGCTTCTATACCCTGCATAGTTGGAACTACTGCTATGCCAAATATCTGCATTAAGTCTCTGCCCAAAAGATTCACTGGGCATTTTGCAGAAACAACAATTTTGCTTTTCTGGGTCATCCCTGAAACAGGGTCAGTTATCGCTATATTGTGGGAGAGTGGCTCCCGATACAGCTGTCCATTAGCTGCTTTCACTAATATGTAGTCAAGTGATTCTGAATTTTCTGGTAGTTTGGAAGGATGTATCAGGGTCCGTGAATCCCCTGAGTCACACAGGAATTTAACTTCCCTCCCTTCTACCAGAAGTGTAACTTCCGGTTTTGTGTCTGCCAAGTAGAGCTCTAGGCTCAATAATGCCAAGTCTAAAATTTCATTTTCTTCATTATCTGTGATTTCATGCACATTCTCTATTTCTCCCATCACATCCTCTACCCCTTCTATCACATTTGCACTTGTCTTTTCTTGTTTATTCCTTTCCAGTGATTCTTGACAATCATTTAGTCAGTCCTCACCCTCCTTGTCTTCTGTGGTTACCTTTTTATTTCACCTGCAGTCCCTTGCTATATGTCCCCTTTTCCCGCATTTAAAACACTCACCCCTTTTCTTTCTCTCTTCAAAATCCTCTAATCGTTTATCAGATTGTTTGTTTCCCTGGGCATTTTTCTTACCCTTCTTCCCAGTTTGTACTACAAAGACTTCTGATCCATCTTCTACTGCAAATACTTGAGTTTTCTTTTTCTTTTTGCTATTAAAATGCCTTTCGGCATGTCTTGCATATTCATGACTGTAATCTACTTGTAGGATGATCTACCATGTGCTTTGTAATAAAGCTGCTAATGGGTGCAATACTGCCTTTCAAAAATGCATTCTTTAGCTGCTGCTCATATGGGGAATCATGTGTTTGGTCTTCAGGTACCTGCATTCCACAATGGTTATTAAAACACTCTAATAATCTGGCATAATATCTATCAACAGTTTCACCTTCTTATTGTATGCATTGATTAATGCAAGTCCAATCAGCCCTAGGCTTCCATTTCTCAGAGATTCGGTCTGTCAGACCCTTCACTCTGTTATCCAGTTCTGCGTTACTATGTGGGAGTGGCCTAAGTTCTGCGTCACGGGGATTCCAGTTGCCACTGATCATGTGCCAATCTGGACCCACAATTTGTCTGACTACTTTCTCTACTTCCTCTCCATTCAAATGGTAACTTAACCTCATGCCCTGTAAGTCTTCTAAGAATTTTCTACAATTAACTTTCGGATGGGGAATTCCCTCTGTGGCTTTCCGGATGTCTTCCGGTGTCCACGGTCTATATACTAGAAGAGTCGGGTCCTGTTCTGCCTGTGGATTTGGTACTTCTATGAGTGGACATATCTCTTCTTCACTCATAGCTTGTGAATTTTTATTTAGTTCATACAATTCAATATCCCCTCTTAAGTTGCATGTTCGAGACCTGGTCTCGATAGGATCTCTGATAAACGGTTTTGGTTTTGCAGGAACAGCTGGATATAGCGGAGGTGGATCAGCTTGTCCACTCGCTTCATATTCTGGTAATCGAAGCAGAGGGGGTGGAGGGGCTGTCGCTATTACCAAGTTATTGTCTTCTTTATCTAGAAACATCACTTTTGAATTTTTAATCTTTTGTTCCCTGTGGTTTGCTTCCTCAAGCCACCTGTGTGCCTGAGGGACTCCTAACTGATGTTGCTTTTTTAGCTGACCTTCTGTGTCTGTTTTAAGTTGTCTAACAAGTTTAATAAGTGAAGGTTTATCTAAATTACCATCAAATTTGTATTTATTAACCCATTTTGTATAATACCTAACATTGTCGGCACGCTGTAATTGCATATATTTTGCGTCTTCGGTTAAGGGCGGATCTCGGGAACCTTTTGTGCACTGATTTCCCATGTTGTCTTAGCTAAGTTAAAAATTGTTATGTAACCCTTTTCATCACGTGGTACCACGACTTACACTTTTTCACAGTTTATCTAGAATAACTGCCTACCTATTCTGTTTCCCTGATCTATGACAAGACAGCAATCATTTTTGTCCCTGATCTGCACTTGCAAATCTCCCTGACAAAAACAAAAATACTGTAACAAGTCCCTGATCTAAAACAGAAAAAAGGTAAATTCCTCCTTACCTGAGCCTCCGTGTTTTGATCCCACCGGAACGTCGACTCGTCCTCCAATCGCAGATCAGAAACAGTGGCTGGCCTCTTTTGAACGACAATTCAGTCGGAGGTCTTTCAAAGCAGAAGAACCAATGTGGCTTCTTCCCCATATAGTTTCATGCCACCGGGCCCATCTGACCTGAGCTAGAGCGAGAGATAGTTTCCGGTCCGAAGGACCAATCTGTCTAAGGAAAAATATACTTTAAAAATGATCAATACACACTAGGTTCAGGTTAAGACACTTTAATCTTGCAGCAAGGAGACAAAAATGTGCTAATACAGAGTTTGTCTAACTAAAATCAGGAAATGCAAGCATTTTTATACATTTTCTAATAAGACATTGCCTGCCAAGCTGACGTAGCAAATCACAAGTTTTAATATCATTACGTAGTAATTGTTTTTGCAAATTTCTGCTTGCACTATCAATTTTTTTGTGAGAAACTTCCTAAGAAAAACAATGTGGCCTTGGCTACCACCGGTTAGATATATGCAATGTTACCATTTCAAGGTACTACGGCTAATTTGAGCACAAAGCAAGTATAGATTGCAGTTCATTTCTCCAACAGTTCTCTTGTTTGTTTTTATCTCTTCCTTCTGCAGCTGTGCCTGTTCTCATACTTCGAACAGAGCTAATTGTTCAAAACCATTAGATTATAGAATATGGCATTGTTCATTCATTGCTTCCTGACCTAACAGATAATCACCTGCTTCTCAAGTACATTTCCAAAAGGGCATAAACATGAATTTTGCTGTGCTAGTAGTTACTAGGTCAGAGGGCATCTTGCAAGTTTTCAGAAAGCATACTGCAGTTTCAAGAGCATCTTTTAGTTTCATATAAAACTAAGCTGTATATAAAATAGTGCATATAAAATAGAATGAAAAACGTGTTAACTCATTTAGTTTCTAATTAGCATTAAGCACACACATTAATACATATTTTTCTGACACCCTCATAAAAAGATATGTATCTTAATTTCTGATCATATCAATATTTTGCAAAGAATGGTTTTGTTGAAGTCTCTCTCTTGACTCAAACTCTCAAGCATTAATACGAAACAAGAAGAAGAAGAAAAAAGCTACTATTTAATCTACAACTCATGAGTAATTGAAGTCGTGAAACACCTACAGCTTGCAGTGGACTGCAGTACTGTTATACTCCAGTAAAGCTAAGTGTCAATCAATGCAACAGTCACTGTTAATGCTTAGTGACTTCTGTAGGGGATATGTTGAAACTACCACTATTCCAAAACTCTCAAATTCCATACTTGCAACTACCTGACATTATCACAAGCAGAATTCCATAGCTTGAAAATATAGTTTAAGTGGAATGATCACACCTCTGTTTGTATTACCTGTTAACTTCACACCTCATGAAACCTTGAATAACTGTCAACACATAAAATATGTAAAGCCTGATGAAATAAATCTCTTTGCACTCATACCATAGTCTTTCTGAAACTCAAAAGAAGCCAAACTTTCTCTTGGATTATTGTGTTGATAACCATTATGCAAAGCCTTGCAGTCACATGTTGAAACTACCACTATTCCAAAACTCTCAGATTCCATACTTGCAACTACCTGACATTATCACAAGCAGAATTCCATAGCTTGAAAATATAGTTTCAGTGGAATGATCACACCTTTGTTTGTATTACCTGTTAACTTCACACCTCATGAAACCTTGAATAACTGTCAACACATAAAATATGTAAAGCTTGATGAAATAAATCTCTTTGCACTCATACCATAGTCTTTCTGAAACTCAAAAGAAGCCAAACTTTTTCTTGGATTATTGTTGTGATAACCATTATGCAAAGCATAATCCTAAACTTCTTGTTTCATTTATACCACCATTCTTGGCCAATATAATAAATCACAATTCAAAAATGTGACTTATGCACTCTTGACAATATTTCTTTCCATAACAGATTAGGCACAATTCACTACCATTAAACAACAAACATTACATGCAGCTAATCTCTTCTCTGTATGTATTTTATCCTTATGTCAGATTTTTATTCTGGTGAGCCTTACATATCCAAGTTTTGAAGCATATGCATCTTAGACTCAGTAAACTGTTGAAACTCTTTAAGCTTATTTTAATCATTGCCAGCTGGGGTATAATTCAACTGACTTCCAGTTCACCATCAAACAAATCTTGTTGCTTTGACAAACATGAATAACTTAGTAGATTAGCTATATATGATCTATTTTCCTTACTTATACTTTACATGAAAGTCAGTCTTCTGCAACTGTAACAATTAACTTCAACAGTATTCTCTACAGCCATGGCCGTGCCTTGTGCAATAATATATTGAAAACAGTCTGTAATGAATTACAGTCTGTTTCTATTAACATTTTCCCAAAATAAATTCATAGATTTTTTTATAACAATGTAGCAAGGAAAACATTTTTCCTCTCAATGCTTTCTGATATTTCCTAAAGGTATTAGACTCATAAGTAAATGCCTTACTTCTTACACAATTGCTGTACTGCACTATTTCCATTCTGGCTGGCATCTATGTACAATGCAACTTATTTACATCAAACTATTTCAGTATGGATGCTTCTGTCATTAACTATTTTAGTATTTCAAACTTTTTTTGCTTTGTTGTTTTGTAGTCCAACATTATTCCATATCTTTTTTTGATTATTTCCTTAAAGACAAATTTATTTCTGATATATTCAGAACAGCCTTTGAAAGATACTTTTTCATATCAAATAACATCATAACAATTGTTTATCCCCCCAAAAAAAGAAAACAGTTCTGAAAGACTTTCTGCCTGGTTTCAAGCCATTAAACTTTAAAACATGACAAATAAATACATTATTATATTCTAATTTTAAGCTTGCTTTTGTTCAGCTTCACGTTATTCTTTCTCAGTCAGTTCAGTAAGACGTTCAGTGTCATATTATGCTCTTTTTTGGTCTAACTCTATACCTGCATGCCAGCAATAATAATAATATCAATATCAAAACACTTCAACTGCTCATGAAATGCAAGATGGAAGTCTCAGATATCTACACTTTCCCAATGGTGAATTAAACATGCATTGCTTGTAACCTTTATCATTAGCATCATAAGCTAACCTCCTGATTAGCATTAAGCCCACAAAATATAGTTTTTCAGCTTTATGGAAATAATGGTATTATGTTTTATATCTTTATTAAGCTTTTTAGAATCAATACAAACACACATTTTATTTGGTTTCACAAAAGTAACCATGACGTTTACCCACTCGTAAGCTCTCTATGTCTGTATATTTCTTTATCATGCCCACACTCTCCATGCAATTTGGCTTATTCTCAGTTCTGCTCTTCAAAGCTACTGCAACTTGCATGCACAATTAACACTGCAGGATTTATCTGAATATGAAGAACTCCTGGTGCACATTCCAAATCAGTAAATAAATCATTCCCCACTATATGGAACTAAATAGGTTCACAGAAGGTTACTAGGCTAATGTCTCTAGAGCCCTTACAAGCCTAGCCATATTTATCCCAACTTGCCCCAATTGTTGGAGGTTAGGTGAGTGAAGTTCACAGAGATAAGGGTCTATGGTAGTTAATAACAACTTCCTCTGTCTAGAAGGGACATGGGCACCCCCCTCCAGGAGTGAATTTGCAGTCACCCATCCACTGATTAGGTTGCTTTTATTTTTTATTAATATATTCAAGTATAGGCACTTTTTGACCCAATATCTAACAAAATGTTGTAACTCAGTTTCCCTAGAACCCCACAACATAAAAATATCATCAACAAATCTAGTGTAAAATGAAACAGAGGGTGCAGGTATACCATTTACACAGTTTCTTGGCGTACCATTTAACCCATCAAAATGGGGTTGAATATTTTTCTGTTCCCTGTTTTACCTGTTTTTTTTTTTTTGTTTGTTTGTTTTTTTTGTGGTCTACCTAGAATTCAACTGTTTTGGGATGAGGTTGGTTAAATGACCCCATTTCATTTTATTTAGAACATACCTTAAAACTCTATTTGAACACTGCTGATCATGTTGTTATTGATACAGGTGATTTTACCAAGAAACTGAGTAAATTGTATGCCTGTAATCTTGGAAGTACTTATATGTTTGTTACAATGGATGTTAAGCCACTTTTTACATCTATTCACAATGAAGAAGGTATAAATTCTATTAGGTATACTCTGGAAAATCATTAATGAATTCTGACATGTAAATAAATACTATTTGCACTTTATTGCAGTCAATACTTGAGAATATTTTTTTTTTGTTTTTGTAATGATATCTACATGCAAAGAACAGGTGTGGCAATGGGCACTCCTATAACAAATATATATGCAAATCTTGTAATATTTGATTTGGAGACTAGAGTTACATTTGTACATGAAATGTATAAAAGTCTGTTTTATTTTATGCTAGATTTGTTGATATTTTTCACTTTTTGACCCAGTGGTTTTATACAATGGACTAAATAAGTAAGCAATATACACATCAATGGCTTTTATTTACTGTCTTCAAATTATAGGTTCATAGGTTGGTACTAGGCTATCGGCCCTAGGGCCTATACAAGCCCAGCCATAACAATTCCCTGGCTATTTCTTCCCATACTGTTTACTTCCCTGGACCCCTGTCTAGCAGGGTGACTGACGTGATCCCCTCGGTGAATTTCCTTTCTCCCATCCAATCATCAAGGTTCCTTTTGAAGAAGGCCAAAGAGGCGCGCTGCTTGACATGTATGGGCAGTCTATTCCAGAGTCTGGGGTGTCTCTGGGTCAGGAACCTATCCCACCAGCATGTTTTGTTTATTGTGATGACAAGATTTAGATCCCTGGAGCATGTGGCTCTGAGGAATTGGAATTTCTTTAAGTGTAGCATGTCCAACAGCTCAGGGTTTGACATGGCCTTGTATGTTAAGCAGAGATCACCTCTGAGTAGACAATATGCGACAGAGTATAGCTGGAGTTTTTTAAGGTGGTCAGCATAAGGCATCTCCTTTAGGCCTGTGATTCTTTTAGTGAGGTATTTCTGTGGCCTTTCCAGTTGTTGCAGATGTCTTGAGAGGTACATACCAAATGGGGAGTTGTATTCTACAATGGGTCTAATGAGGGATGAGTACAGTGGGACACTGACCTCATTTTTTTTGGATGAAAAGCCCTTAGTGATGAGGTGTGCCACATAGAAGGATTTCCTGACTGTTGTGGCAATGTGGTTATTGAAGGTGAGACCACTGTCCACCTGTGTCCCTGAGTCTCTTATCACACTTTCGGTGTTTAGTGCACTGCCACCTATGTGATAATTCACGGGTATATGTTTTTCCCAAAGGGGATAACTATACATTTCTTGTCATTGAGCTTGAGCCCATGGCTCTGGCACCAAGCATCTGTTTCTGTAAGGCCCTTTTGTAGAGTATCCACATCATTTGGGGATTCAATAATGGCTCCCAGTTTGCAGTCATCTGCGAACTTTGTTAGCCAGAGTCCCTTAGTGTTGGCCTGTACTTCAGAGAAGTAGAGAAGTAGATGCTAAACAAGAGAGGTCCCAGGACTGAACCCTGAGGTACTCCACTTGTCACTTGTCTGGAGCTGGATTTGAAGTCAACTACTTTTACAGTGTGGGTTCTGTCAGTAAGCCAGTTGGCAACCCATCGAGTGATGTAGGGATTAATACCCAGCTTAGTAAGTTTATCTATGATTCCAGAGTGGGGGATGGTGTCAAAGGCCTTGGCGAGGTCCAGATAGGCTGTGTGGATTGCCTTACCCTCGTCCATGGCTCTGGAGACTGATCTGAAGAAGTCTGTAAGGTTCAGGAGACAAGATCAGCCCTTCATAAACCCAAACTGGGTGGGGTCCAGTGTTTTAAGGTTGCCAATGTCTTTGTTTATAAGTTCCATGATAATACGTTCCACGGTCTTGCAGATCAGGCTCGTCACACTGATGGGGCAGTAGTTCCCAGGATCCAAGGTGGATCCCCCCTTGTGGAGTGGGATAACTGTAGCTGTATGCCACTCAGTAGGCATGAAGCCTGAGGTGAGGGTATGATTAAACATGACACTCAGGTGAGGTTCCAGTTCATTTTGTAGTTCATGTAGTACACAGCCCGGGATGTCATCTGGTCTCATGGATGATGTATTCTTAGCTTTGGAGAGTCCGTTTTTTACCTGTGTGGCCATTATTACCAGAATTTGGCAATCTTCCAGTATTGAGATGGGCCATTTAGGGGGTGAGAGGGGGGTGAAGTTGGTACTGAATCGATCTGCCAGGATACTGGCAATATCCTTGGGATCAGTATATTTAATGCCATTCTGTTGTAGCTCAGAGCAGATCTGAGCATTGCCATTTAGATTCTTGACATAGTTATAGAATGCCTTGTGGGTGTCTTTGGAATCTTTGGCAATTTTATTTTTGTAACTAGCTTTGGAGGATTTTATGTGGGATCTCAGCTTCTTACTAAGGCTGGTAAGGGAGTTTTTTGCATCCTGGAATTTTCTTCTTTTCTGCAACAGTTTTTTCCTTTTGTTGTAAAGTTTGTTTATGGCAGGGGACCACCAGATTGGCTTCCTTTTTTTTGGAGGCAAGCATCTTGGTTTTATTTGGGATGGCACGATTCATGCATGAGTGGATGTGCTCGTACACTGCCTTAGTGTAGGACTCAGCAGTTGAACTTTCATTTCCCGTCTGCATGGGTGTCATGAAGTTTGTAACTTCTGACTTGAGTAGCATGAAGTTGGCCTTGGAGAAGTTTTTTATGGAGGTTTCCTTACTGGGGGGTGGGGGTGGGATGTGGATGTTAAGGGTGATTAGCTTATGGTCTGACCTGACCAATGAGGGGGTGACCATAAGTGTGGAGCATCGATTTCCCATGTTGGTAATGACCAGGTCTAGGATATTGGAGCCCCTGCTGGGACTACGGATTAGTTGATCCAGGGCACTGGAATTTATGAATTCCAAGAACCGTTGGGCAAAGGTGTTGGTGCACAAGTAGTTTTCCCAGTTAATGGCAGGGTAATTGAAATCACCCAGTATTAGGGTGTTTGGTTGTATATTAATATTTTCCAGTATGTTTAGAAAGGTGTAGTGAGAATCTTGGGGCATGGTGGGGGATCTGTAGGAAGCTACAATTTGGATTGCAGTCTTACCTAGTGTTAGTTGCATCTGGAGAATTTCAGATGCATTGTGTTGGGCAACTAACCAGGTGGTGTGAATATCCTTGGTAAATATGGACACTCCTCCACCTTTAGTGTTTCAATCCTGGTTTGGTAGTCGAAAAGTGTGGTAAGAGTTATAGCCTGGTATTGCAGGGGTGCTCTCTGGAGCCAAAAACTTGAATGGACATTTACACAACACACTTTGATTATTAAGGTTGACCTTTTCTTCCCAACTTTCTGACTGCTTCCCTAGTTTTATATTTCTATCTGGTAAGTTGCTAACCCTGTACAAACTCTGAAGATATACTATGCCTAACCAACAACTACTTTTCATGACTTTGTTCAACTATATCAGTCTTTTCAAATAAGATTTTATTTTTCAGTTCCATGCCTTAGCAAAGTGGTCTCTCTTTCCTGAAACGTGACTGTCTGTTTTTAAATGGAAAGACAGATTCTATTAGTAACTGATATCTCTCTAATTCTTTGGAGTATAATAAACCAGAGGTACTGCTGTCATTTTCTTTCTGTCTGGAACTATTATTTGAACTTGAAAAAAATCTAAATTATGGAGAAAGTTAAAATAAAGATTCGATTTTGTTTAAGAATATCTCTAACCTCCACAGAATATACTTAGCCATAGACGCTGTTGTCCTTTTGTCTCTGATTGCCTGGGAATGTTATTTGGAATTGCAATGAATGTTAAAACAAGGATTTCTGTATCACAGACTTTTTTTCAACTTTATTTCATCCTGAGGCTTCAGTCATTTCAAAAAGTAATTAAAAATAAGTAAAAAAGATGCAGTTATTTTTTTTCTTTTTTTAAACAAGAAACATCTTTATTAAAATATCACTTATGACACAGGTAATCATACGTTTATATAAATGAAAACAAACAATATTGACTCAATCCCAGCTGCAAGCATTTTACATCACAAACCATATTGACACAATTCCAGTTGCAAACATTACACATCACTTATAATCTACCCAATCATTGTCAAACATTACATAACTCATACAAATCCTGCCTTCTTTTAAACGTCATTCCTCCCCTATATGTCAGTTACAGTTTTTTTCTGTCATCAAACAACATGAAAATTGTATTTTTCCCATATATAAATGCAATACTGTTTTGTAAGTGTAATCAGATCTTGTTAAGAGTTTTCATTTTTTTTATTCATAAAAACTTGTAGACAATGCCTTGTTTTATTAGTGATGAGTGCATTCTCAGTAGTGGAGTGTCCGTTGGTATGCATCCTTTAGAAGGGATACTAACTGGCTAACCCACACTGATCGGTCTTGCCATAGGCTGCTGGCTTCACCTGGTAAGTGCTGCACACACTGCAGGCTTGCTGCCTCATATATAATTGTTTGCAAGGTTTGGTGAGACTCTGTTGTTTGCTGCTGTTTACATTTAATTGCTGCTTCTCACTTTATTGGCTGTAAACCTATAAATTGCTGTATGAGAGGGCTACAGTGCTGTGTTTATGAATGATTTGCAGGTATGCCAAAACTATGCCCCTGAACAGAAGCTGGTCCCTGTAAATTGTTTCTTACATGTCCTTAGCGTGGTCTGGAAGCGCTATTGTGCGAGTCGGCTTCAGAGCAGTGTTTTGGAAGGAACGCTGATACTTAGCCCCAAAATAAGATAAAACAAAAAAGAAAAAAAAGACAAAGAAACAAGCCTATGTAGATTGTATGTTAAAACCATTGCATAGTCTGAAAGTGCTACTGCTGCTAATCGCTCCGTCCCTCATAGTGCTTGTAGTCCTTCATCGGTTCCTAATCTCCTTTCTAGAGGGAATCCAAAGGGAAATATAGTGCCTTACCATGACCCCTAATCTCACAGCTAAAGGGAATGCATGGGGAAACATAGTGTGCTAACGCCATTGTTTTCGGGCTATGCACAAGGTCTGAAGTGATTCTATTTGTGTCCACCGTCTGCTAACTGCATTAACAAGATTGGTTTACCAAGACACGGTCACTGAGCCTGATAATTTGATTAACTGCTGTCGCAGGTATTACCTGCTTTGTACTGTTGCATATGTCTTTTTCCTGCCCCTTCTGAAGGGAATTCAAGGGGTAATAATAGTGTGCTAATGTTACAGTCAATGCACATGGTCTTCTGTGTTACTATTGTTAGTCAGCCACTTTCACAGGATGGATTTGCTGAAACATGCTTTCTGAGCCTGATACTTCGCTTAGAAGTATTGAAGCGTTTTTCTACTGCTATTGTTTCATGTGTGCTTGCTCCCATCCACACCACTCAAAGTATTGAGTGTTACCTGATACATGGTTAGGGGTTTCAATTACAGCTTGAACAGTATTTTCCCTGCATCACTCCTGTTATAACCCATGTTACAGCCTGCATATTTCCCACTTTATAACAACAACTAGGGCTGCTTTTTGTGCAATGCAATAAGCAATTCAGACAATGTAGTCAGGTAAGTAGCCTAAATAACAGTTTTGTTAGTGGAATTACTGCCTGGATTTGTCCTAATTTATCTACTGTCTTATTTAACAACTCGTACAAGGGTTAATAGCTGCCTGGTTTTGTCCTAATGTAACAACTGTATTATTTAACAACTGCTACAAAGGTTTTATTTTAGCTCTGTTAGATGTACTGTTAGCTCTCTACACTTGGTGTTTTGGTACTGCTGCCTCTATTTTTTTTCACCCTCTTTCTCTACACTCCTTGTTCTCTCTTTTCTATACCACTGTGTCTATTTTCCTCCTCCCCTGCTCAACTAATGCTTATGTTGTTCTGCTCTTCTCCCTACAGCTGTGCGTGCTGCGTTCCACCCCACTTACTACATCCTAAGAAATCTCCCATTTAAGGACTTCTACTACGTGATTCTGCTAAAGCCCTCTGAAGAGCTTCAAACAGATAGCCCCCCTCAAGATACTTTCATAGTGTATGTACTGTTATTTGTAAACTTAATTGCTACTTGTTTAGTATCACCAACGAGAGAGATTTATATCTGTGCTTGTCAGTTTTATGACATTTTACATTTGCTGTTAAAATAAAAGAACTTGGAGGTACAATTCCCTGTCGTTGGTGGTACTAAACAGTTTTCTTGTCTTTGGTGGATATAATTTTAATTGTTACTTGTGTTTCACTATCGTAGTGATTGTACTTTTCCACGTGCTAGCCAAGCAGCCTACTGTGGTTTTTATTTTTCTACTCGGCCCGTAACCCTCTTACCCTCTAAGCTACATGACATATATTTCTTATCACTATGTGGCACTGCCCACCCACTTATTCTATAAACTACTTTTATTCTTACTCTGCTCTCACCTAAGCTATCCCCCACTCTCTCTACTTATTTACCCCACTAGTCTGCTGTACCCTGTGCATTGATTTACTACCTTTCTCCCCTCACACTCTCTAGTGTAGACTTACCTCTGCTGTTCCTGTCCTTCATGTAAAGTCCCACATTTCTCCTACAGCTGGCTGATTGGTTCCTGCCAGCCACCTTCTCTCCAGCTCTTTCCACTCCGTTCGCCCTCAAAGCTCACTCTGCTCCCCTACCCTGCCCCCAATTCCCACACGCCCCCACTACTCCTACATTTATGTCTACAGTAAATCCCTCCCTCTCACTACCAACCAATCATTTCCACTCATCAGCGCATACCCTGCCTACCTACTCCTGCCAATCACATCCACTCCTCCCCACCCATCAAAGTCACTTCTCTACTGCATCTATACATATACACTTTACCATGCCTTCTCTTCTACCTAAAACCATTCTTACCCCATCTATCTGCATTCTATTCCTTCTCACTTTATACCATGCTACATCCTACACCTATAACCAACTGCACCCCTCCGCCCTATCCTACCTCTCATGTCACCACCTCCTTCCTCTTACCACAAAAACACACTTCCACAACATATCTGCCTCTCTAGTTCAACCCAATCTACTCCACTACTTCAGAATAAAACTCCCCCTCCTCAATTAAATACTGCAATCCTAAATTAATGCCCTACTGTCCACAACTATCAAAATCCAAATCAAAAACACTTCTTCCCTTCCTCAACTACCTCTGCTTAGCTGGGGATATACACACAAACCCAGGACCAAATACTGCCCCTAGTCCCATTCCCTCTGTCACTAATAATAAAACCAACCTTAAATATCTCAAATTCCTCACCATCAGTGCCCAGAGTTTAAAAAATAAAGTAGCTCACTTTCACACTTGGCTAAACCACAACCTACCCGACACTGTAGCCATCTCAGAAACCTGGCTAAAACCACATATTAGTGACTCCGAATTTCTCCCCCTCTGATCTCTCAGAAATTACCACATTAGACTGAAAAGGTGGTGGTGTAGCCTTAATCTACTCTAACCAGCTATTTATAACTCCCTAACCCAATCCTATCCCTCCATTCAACAATGCAGAACTAGTAATAGGCCTACTAAAAATAAATAACCACAAAAGCAATTTGCATAATTTCCCTCTATATCCCCCCTGGTAATAACACCACTACTCTTGAGGAAATCCTCCAATGGACCTCTACCAATATTAAGCTAGAAACCTAGATGTAAATATCGATTGGAATACAATCAATAACCAGAATTCCACCATATCCATCAATCTATTTAATTACACCCAGCTAACTAACTCCATCACCAGGCCTACCAAAACAAACCCCCCAGGTACCACACTAAACTGGATCATTATATCCCATCCTAATAAAGTCATAAAATCCTGCGTAACACCTGATCCTATAGGAGACCACTTCCCAGCTTTCACCCATCGAGCTAACCTCTTCTCTCCTCACCTACACCAGTATATTCAAACACATAACCTCACTAACTTTAACCCCACTACTTTCTCTGACTCCCTAAAGCAAATTAACTGGAACCCCCTAAAAACTCTTCCACTAGACAAAGCCATAGAATTTTTCAACTCAGCCTTCCTAAATGTCCTAAACTCTCTAGCTCCAATAAGAACAAAAAGAGTAAAAACCAACACCACCCCATGGCTAACCAAAGACACCAAAAAACTTATGCTACAAAGAGATAAAACCTGGAAAGCATACCTCCAATACAAAAAGCCTAAAATTTTACTTAAATACAAACAACTACACAACCTTTCTAAAAAACAAGTCATTAGAGATAAAAAGTCTTACTATATCAAACTTCAGTTTAACCATTCAAAAAACCCCAAACAGTTCTAGATTTCCATTAATTCTGTTCTTAACCCAGGTACCAAAAGCAATCCCTGCCCTGACACCAGCAAATCTGATCCTGAAATAGCCTCCCTATTCAATTCCTTCTTTACCAACTCTATAGCAGAACTGACCAAGACCTTCCCCAACAATAAACCTTCCCCTCAACCTATCCAATCTTCCTCACCCTCTACACTTCTTCCTCCTACATTTGAGCTTAAACCCATCTCAACCTCCCACATAAAGAAATTGCTCTCTAAACTAAAACCATGTTCCAATGCCCCTGACAATATCCCATCCTCCTTCCTAAAAATAGCCGCAGATGGCATCACTCTCCCCATTAGCAGCTTGATCAATAGGTCAATGCTGGAATCGTATGTGCCCAAATTATGGCGTGCCGCCTTTATTCTACCTCTCCATAAAGGAGGCAAAAACAATAGCATCTCAAACTTCCACCCCATAGCTATCCTCTTCCTAATCTCTAAACTCCTAGAAAAATGCATCCACCTTCAGCTTATGCCATTCCTAGCCAATCACCAACTAATCACTCCTACCCAACATGGCGTCCGACTTGGCCATAGTACCATCACTGCCCTTCTCTTCTCCTTACACGCAGTAAACCTAGCATCAACTGTTCTACTGGATCTGTCCAGAGCATTCAATACCATCTCCCATACCCACCTCCTAAACCATCTTTCTAATCTTAATCTCTCCCACAATACCTTATCTTGGTTCTCCAGCTACCTTTCAGACAGGTCTCAAGCTGTAAATGGGGGAAAGGTACCTCTACCTTCCTTCCTACCCCCACTGGGGTACCCCAAGGATCCATACTTGGTCTAATGCTATTCAACATCTTTATTAACGACTTTCACAAAGCCTTACACAACACCAAAATTGTGCAATATGCAGACAATTCTACTTTAATCTGCTGCACCTCTAACCTTCCAGAGCTCCAAACAGTGACACAAACTGCTTTCTCCACCACTGAAAATTGGATGCTCCAAAACCACCTCTCACTAAATGCCAACAAATCCAAAATACTACTATTCTCTCCCTCTAATGCCTCCCCTATTGATAAAAACTAATTCCAAATCATTAGCCAAAACAACTCTACTATAGAGGTTGTTCCCTTCGCCAAACTTCTTGGAGTTACTATTGATGAACACCTAAAATTCGATACTCACATCCAGCAAAACATTAAGAAAACCCATATAAAACTTGGTTTGCTATACAGAAACATCAACTTCCTTGCTCCTTCCACCAGACAAACTCTAGCCACTACCTATCTACTCCCCTCACTACTGTATGGCGCTCCTCTACTAACAAACTTATCGGCCTCTCTTTCCTCCAAACTGAAATATGCTACAATAAAATTTCCAAATTTGCAATCAAAGCATATTCTCCTCCCATCATTGTAATTCCCTTCATTTGTTAAACTGACTTGAACTCTCCAACCATCTAGATTATCTCCAAATCACCACAGCCCACAGACTAATGTTTCAACCTTCTAAGTGCCCTGCACTACCCAACATCCTTCAACCTTATACCCCTCACAGAACTCTCAGATCTACTCACCAAAACCTATCCTCTGTCTGCAAACCCAATTGTCCTGCAGGTCAGCTTCTGCTATCCTTTGCCTTAGCTAAAACATGGAATTCTCTTCCTTCTTCTCTAAGAATTTGCGAAAACTTTGAAAAATTTAAAACTCAGCTACATTCCTACCTGTCCTCTAACAGGAAATGCAATTGCACTCTCCCCCCTTACCTAATAATCATTTCCACCCATTAAACTCCTGACTAACTGTGACTTCAAGCTAACCTAACACAAATGTACATATTGCAAATAACAAAACTGTACTATGTATCCAAGATTTTATGCCTGTTTCTCTTGCATGAAATTAAATTGTAATGGCTTTTTCTTTTTGACAATTGTACCTGTAACTAAAATATGTAAAGCGAACATGTTTGTAACTGAACTATGTAATGTGGAGCTTTTCTCCCCGGGCCGCCACTGAAAACGGGCTCCCTGAGCCCAGTGGACCTCCCCGGTCATCAAACTGGAAATAAATAAATAAATAAAATTTAATGCTGGATGGCTCATTGGAAAAGTCTTCAATAACTGCAAACTTGGTATGAGATTAGTAATATGATAGGTGGCAGTGTGCATAGTGAATACAGTAAACAGGTACTGTCACTGGAGGGGCATCAGTAGCCCCCTCCTAGGAAACAGTCTATAAGAAAACAGTTTGGTTAAAACTCAAGTTCTGTTGGTATGAATTTACTAGAAAGCATCAGTTTCTGACAGATGCAAGTGGAATCCTGAAGAGTCAATCATTATAATCCTGTTCTTTAGCCAGCAGTATGACGTTTATTTGGGTATGACAGGTGTTAGTCATACCCCAAGGTAGTAATGCACATTTAACATAAGCTCTAAAGGCCAGTCACACCTTGCACACGTAATAGTTGCCAATGCTGTAAATTTAGGCTCTGTAACCTTTTTAGCTCACATTATTTTATGGGAGCAGTGGGATTCAGACCTCATTAATCTGTCCATCATATTGTCTGGTAAAAGCAGGGAGGGATTTAAGTCCCATATCCCTGCCAGTTTCTCTGTCTTGCACAAAATGATACACTTCAAATTCTGTGAGCTCTTTTTAAGAGTGGCAGACATTCAATACACACAAGCCTATCAATTTATTTAATGTTACATTTGATTCTCTCGGGGCTCTTCCCTCAGTCTGATCATTGCTGAAAACTCTCATCTGGTCAGTTCTGATACAACACATAAGTCATATTAATGAATCAAAACTTACCAGATTTACAGTTTTTGGCTTGATTATGTAATTCAGTACCATAAGCATTAATAAAAACTGTGGGACATTGAGCCTGTATTAAGAAAAATGATGGCTACATGGCCAATGATGGATACATGTCCATTTTTCTCAGATCACAATAACTCTTAACTTCTTTTCCATTTCCGCAATACTTTCTCTTTTTATTACTCTCAAAAGCCATAATTATTACAAACTTAAAAGTTATTCCCATGCTGCATTCAGAAATGTAGCAAATTAGGTTTCCTACCATTCCTTAAAACTCAACTGCTCTAAATGCAAATGTGTGACAATAATTGCACAAAACTGTTTTCTCAAGTATGCAAAATGTCTAAACATGCACTTAATGGACAAGACATGAGACTGTATTATGCATGCTGCTAAATTTGTTGTCTTTCTTTCAGCCTATAAAATACTGTACAAAGACCAGACTACATGACATACATATTAGCTGAAGGCATTACTGTTATAAAGATATACATGCATATTTTCCACCAGATTCAGTGACAGCTTGCTGGAGGAGCTGAACAGTAGGGTGAAAGGGAGTGCTGACTCCAGATCGTCCATCCCAGGTGGAAGGAAATAATCTGATCTAATACACTGCTGGTACACAGTGAAGGACAGGTATTACAGCAGAAAGGATTAAAGCCTGAGACATACACATGAAACAAGCATTTGTACTGCAGCTGGATTTGCTGCATGATGAAAGTGAACATGTGTCACTGGGCCAGCAATTTGGAATAGTGCACATGTCAGACTGACATGCAAGAAACATGGAATAGGTCAGGCAATATCCCTTGATGGTTGCCTTGGTGATGGTCTCCTGTGATCAGTTCTCACCCAAAGTGTAATGAATGGGATGGCCAGTAACATCAGGACTGCTGCTACTGGCCATCCCAGTAAAAGCAGGATTGCTGTTCAGCAGGCATGAGAGATACAAAGACACAAAGAACATTTAAATTGTCAGGATAGTTGCAGGTCTGCCTGTACATAGCTCTCAAGTGTACCTCATTACAATGAACGTTCCTCACTTGGGATCTTAAAAAGTTCATGTTCCTTGAAGTTCCACATTGAAAGAGTCTGTTACACATTCAATGTTAGCAATTTTTTAACTGATGTCTGTGGTAGATAAAACTGAATCATACTAATTCATTAATAGAGCTATTCTATAAGCAAAAGCTCATATTTTAACCATTCTATGAGCTTCCTAAATGAAGTTGTTAGTAAGCTGTTAGTAAGTGTTCCACATTTTGCCCATGTGTTCCACATTATGAGAGGTAGTGTTCCTCATTTTGAAGATGGAAGATTGAGAGCTATGTACATGTATTTAAAGTGTTTTTACTACCTGATTTTATCAGCAGTGTGTTTTTGCTCATTTGTATTATCAGTGCTTATTTATAAATACTTAAATAAAATAAAGATAAAGACGGATAAATACTGTGATCAACTCTGAGGTCACACATCAACAGGGATAAGGATATTGTAGGGATGGCACAGAAAAAAGGCAGCCAAGATGTTAAAAGGCATCCAAAATCAGTACTGTAAGTCAAAGTTAAGTGATATTGGCTATATTTCTTCAGCACATGAGGTACAGGTAAAACAACTAATACCCACAAAGATACCTTACTAAAATAATTCAAGGGGTAAACAACATGTCCTACATTGACTGACTCAGTGGCCTGTCACTACACTCTGTATCCTACAGACTGCTTAAGAGTTGATCTGTGTTTGGTATACAAGGTATCCTTCAACCCAACACTGATGGATTTACTGCACATCAGCAAGTCAAATGGCATCACAAATACTCAGTCTAGGGATCTAAACCTCTTCTACAACATCAACAGAATGGTTAGGAGGAACAGGTATATCTTGCAAAAGATACTGCTGCTCTGGAACAGACTACCCATCCACATAAAATACAAGTTCATCATTGTCCATATTCAACAGCAACTTGGATCTATGAATGGGAGACAAAAAAGTCACCCCATGATTGCCCCCTGTACTGCTAATGGGCAGAGGCAGCTCCTGAATCCTTTATCTCATGCATAAGTCCCCCCAAACAATCTATGGTATGACCCAATTATTCTCATTAGCGGTAATATAAATTATTGACCACAGGGTAGGTGAGGGCAGCCTCTAAATGGGATAGGTTAATTTGAGAACAAAAAGTGAAATTGGCTAGGCTTAAAATGGCCTGCAAGGGCAGCTAGTCATGTACTTACCTATGAACATTTGAACATGGTATGAGAAAAACTGCTGATATTAATAATGAAAATATAGTTCTCTGACTCTGTAAATCATGATAACCACAACATAAACCTTACAAGTAAGTTAATTAAATTTATTTTAGAATACAACAGCAAAAGTAAATGTGCGGCAATACCATAATCGTCTGCTTAGTATTTAGTTTTACAGTACATAAGTACATTAAAGTTAATAACAAAGGTTCTCCACCTGGCTACAATTCAGAGTAGTGATATATTTTATAAAGTTAGCTATATATTTATATATATATATATATATATATATATATATATATATAAGTATATATATATATATATATATATATATATATATATATATATATATATATATAAATATATATATATATATATATATATATATATGGGTCTACTTCATAAGATCGATAAACCATTTGATCAACATTCATTTGGTCGACAGCTCATTTTGTCGACAACCATAATTCAAGGCACTTAACAGGGATTTCCCCCCTCCCCAATGTTATGCGACCCTGAAGTTGATATATATAGTTAGGGGGGGCAAAGCCCCCCAGCTATTTTCATTTAAAATGTGTAGTTTTTGTTGTATTTTCATGTTGTGCCCCCTAAAAATATATATCAACTCCAGGGTCGCACAACATTGGGGAGGGGGGCAAATCCCTGTTAAGTGCCTTGAATACTGGTTGTCGACCAAATGAATGTCGATCAAATGGTCTGTCGATCATATGAAGTAGACCCATATATATATATATATATATATATAGAGAGAGAGAGAGAGAGACAGATAGATTTAGAAATATAGATATGCAAAATGAGGTAAAACACTGATCCAAAGGATTCATTTCAAGAATGACTTGAAAGAGTATATACAGCATTTCTTAACAGAAGAAATAATAAAAAGAGGATTTAAGTAGATAGTGAGCAAACATTAATTCACCCAAGAGGTTACAACAGAATTAGATATGCAAATGTATATGCAAGTGCTTAGGTTTAGGAGGTTAGATGAAATGAAGAAAACAATAAGAGAGAGAATAAATGCAGACAATAGTGAAAAGGAAGACTGTGAATGTAATTATGTGGTGGGAAAGTAGTTACTGTCAGAAGTTAAGTGCCAATATTAAATCCATGCATGGAAAGAGGTAGAAAATAGGAACAGGTACAAACAAATCTAGAGTTTAGTATACTGGGATTCTAATGTGCCTTGGTAAATCAGCATGGGATTGTGAATTATTAGATTTGGTGCAGGAGCATTTGAATGTTATTTGGAAGAAACGTTAAGTCTGAATCTGAATTCAGAGTAGTTGTCCAGGTTTCTTATGTTAGGAGGCATTGCTTTCCAAGTTTTTGGGAAGTAGCCATATTCTAGACAGGCATGATATGAATAAAAAATGGTTGGTACAATGTCTTTTTGTTAGGGATATATGGAGAAAGGGTGTACTACTGAGGAGAGACCATAAATTATAACTTCATTCTCTTAATGTTAGTCTCACAAATAAAATATGGGAATAAGTCCTGTTTATGGAGTTTCATCAAAAGGTAGGCTAATAAAAAGGTTGATCTCTCTTGAACTGGTGTGCTCTACCTGCCAAAAATATGGTAATGAGTCCTGTTTACAGAGTTTCAACAGAAGGTAGGCTAATAAAAAGGTTTATCTCTCTTGAACTGGTGTGCTCTACCTGCCCACTATGTTGTTTTACATCACTGACCTCTACTTCTTTTTTGCCTCTTAGCTCTTCCTACCCTTCTTTGCCTCTCTTGTACCTGAAGTCTTTACCATGAACAGTAACCTCCTTACACCACTATCAAAAATACGCATCTCTCATCTCTCTCCCTCAGTCATAATGTACAGTAACGCAAATGATACTATGATTCTTTTTCTTCCTGCTCTATTGTCAAAATTGTACTGACGTTGTTATACTGCTTTTTTATTTACATGTATTGTTAATATTTTTTGAATTCTTTTGTCAATTGCTAATGTTTAACTGGGTCTATATTATATCCTCGAAGAGGCGTTCCATCATACGCTTCTTCATCGACACGTAAACAACGAAAGCAGAAAACGCCCATTGTTCACATAGGCAATTTCTTTCCCTGGGAAAGAAATTGCTTGCCCTCAAAACAAAAACACATCACTACAAACAGAAGAAAGTGCACGAAAAAGAAAGACAGAAGAAAATAAAATGTTAATAATAAATATCTAGCACAAGAAATTGGGCTTTGAATGTAATGCTAATGATGACTAAAATGATGTATTAACAAAGTTTCACTTACAGATAAAACTATAATATTTTTGCCACCTATGTAAGTGAAATATTACATTCAAGTTGCTAATCTGCCAGTGTGTGCTGAATACACTACTGTCAAGCTTCTTTCTTGTGTTCAAATAAATGTGCCGCTTAAATAAATAAATAGTGGCAATTAAAACTTTTACATACAGCTGATTTGGTGGGATGTGAACATTGGCTCTATATGGTTGTCACTGTTGAAGTGATACCACAACCCTAAATGCAAAAATGAGAAAAGGGGTTGTGGATGGTGTGACGCCCCTGCACTGGCCCAGTAATCAAGAAGCCTCAATCCTTACCACTGGCAACAGTGAGGGACATACACAGTAAAGTGCAATTTCCCTTAACAGCACACAGAGATCACAGTCAGTCTGGGGCTGGTTTCTGCCTCCTTCTCCAGAGCCCTGATAAGACTCCCCACTGGCACAGCTATAGGGTTAAGATCTTAGCTGAGGGACCATGCCAAACCCTCCAGCACCTTTTCTGTCAAACCAGTGCTTCGTGTCCCTGCCCAAGTAGCTGACACACACTTTGAGATATGATGTATATACAAATACGCAGACACACCTGGGGAAGGCTGGCACAGTTTGATTAGCTATTCCTCCTTCTTCCCAGTCTATAAGGTAGTTATCACTGCCACCAGCCATGAAGATAGGTTTAAATATATTTAATAACAAATAGCAAACGAACAAAACAATACTCAGTAACTCAACATAGTAACTTCAGAGTTCAGAATCACAGGAAATATTTTAAAACAACATTGCAGGACAGTCTCAAATAAATATAGAAAACACCTAAACTAATATTTACTACACTCCTATCTATATGAGATACTATGCCTAAATCTTACTTACAGAGCAAGCAAGTGCAGATGATGATGATGAATGTTTCCAGGTCAAAGACAAAATGCAAAATGCAGAGTCTCTCTCCGAGAGAGTTCTTAAATTAATATAAAATATTAATGCCGAGTTAGCTTGGATGACATCACTTTTTGTCACCTGACTTTAGTTCCCAGGCTAAACCCCTTTTGTCAGAACTAACAGAATTTAGCACCTCTCTGAGAATACATATCCTTCAGATGTTTGCACCTGGTAGTGGCCATAAAACAATAAAACAATAAAACATTTACAAAACAATGCAGAAGGCACCCCTAGTGTAGACATCCTGTCTCCTGTTGACTGAAACTGAACTTTTGTAACACAATTGTAAAACAATTTAATTTCAACTATTTTCTTGAAAGTTTGCCAGTTAACTCTGTATGTTCCAGTTTCTACTATGAAAACACACACATTTGCAAAGGTATATAGTTTATATACACTTCTGTTCTTTTCCAGTAGGGTACACTCTGGACACATCCTTGAAACTCAGTACTGTACAAACCCTGTTGAACACACACTTATGTACCAGTAGTGTAATATACACATAACATAGAATTATTTACAAAATTCCAGATAGCTGGGATGGCAGCATTTCCTTTTGAACTGATAAATCAGGTTTTGATGTAAAGTATCATGTTTTAAAATTGTTATACTGTTTAATGTTTAATATATATTTATCTTTTATAATGAGATGATTTTTTTGAATTTTTTCTATATATATTTTTTTATTATTTTTTATTGGTTGGTTTGGTCATGTGATTTTAATTGTTTCCTCTATTTAAATGTGATGAAATGAGAACTATGTATGCTGATGAAGGGTTGAGAGCCCGAAAGCTTCATTAAAAGTCTAGCGTTTCTGAGACCATTGTGTGTTTTTGATGAGATTTTGCTCTATCTTCGTATTTTGTTCAACTTGTTCAACTTAAATATTGGTGTTACAGAGAACGCTGTAGGAGGAAACCAAACCAGCCTGCTAACTCTTAACTTTTTACTGAAAATGGCTCTATCTATCAAGAGACTGCTTACAAAGGTAAATA
This sequence comes from Protopterus annectens, assembly GCF_019279795.1. Taxonomy (NCBI): domain Eukaryota; kingdom Metazoa; phylum Chordata; order Ceratodontiformes; family Protopteridae; genus Protopterus; species Protopterus annectens. Next base: position 731,037,148 of record NC_056730.1, read on the forward strand.
ATCTGTTATTGCAGAATCAAACACCTAATAATAATCCTCAGGATATTTTGGCAGCTGAGGATACAACTAAACTGAGCAAATTACTTAGCTTATTGGAGAAGAAAGTTAACAGCTACAAGCAGCTGCAGTGGCAAAGGTTTAGGTTTTTAGCTTACCTTGAACTAGGTATTGTACCTAGAGGACTACGTGTTCTCAAAATGCCCTCATATGGTAATACTTATGAGGAACTCCTAGTTAAGTGGCAGCAGCTTAACTTGGAATTGAGTGCAAGCTACATGAAGCTCATGAACAATCATTTTGAAGAGATTGAGAAAACCTTAATGGAAGAGATAGAACAATGTGATAAAGATGTTTTAATAGTGCTTAAGGGTGATGTCTCTAATAACATTTACCAAGCATTTATTGAAAGAATGCAGTCACTCGATACCAGGTTGGAGGTGAAGAAGAAACGGAAGTTACAACGAGATATTGATGACTACAAAAACGGCCATATTTTTTCTTGGCCGAGAACTGAATATAAACGACCATCTAAGCCTAATAAACTAGTGCAGCAAGTACAGCGCAATACATCTTCCACGGATGCAACGAAATCCTTAGACCAGCTAGATGACTTCAATCTACCGCTTACTGCTATGGACAGTTCGACCAATCAGCGAGCGTGTACGTCTAGCGTCATCCATGCAACGCCTCACCGTCGTGAGGCAGAGAAAGCAAAGGAAAGTGAAACTACTAAACATCCATTACCAGGAGAAACTAATGTGGAGTTCCTATTAACTTCAGCGACAGAAAGTGTGAATTTAGACACACTTAGGACACCAACAACATCAGTGCAACCGCGCGAAGTAAGAGGAAAGAGGCAGACCGAAATCTCGGCTTTTTTACCCTTTCGGTTGCAGCAACCAGAAAGGGTATCCATACAAAAACCATATACCGAGGGCAGTCCGGTATCCATGATAGGAGAACAACTCCAACACCAAGGGGCAAAGAGGAAGTACAGCAGCCCAAAGAAAAGCAACAAAACACCACGCAGATGAAAGAGACTATAATGATAAGGCAAGGTACTATAAATTTAACGCAATGCATTCTTTCAAATGAACATTATAAAGTATTAAGCAAAGGTCTTAAATGTGTTCCCTTTGCTATGGATAATGTTGTAAATGCTATTATTGATTTGAAGTTATTTGCTAGAAGCTTAATGTTAAGATTAATATTTAAAAATTCTGTTGCAAGTAATTATATTTTTAAAAAATCTAGTTTATTTATCCCTCAACTATCTCCAGTTATTTTTAGCATTTATTAATATTGTTGAACTGGAACTAAGGTCTGTGTTTTCTAAACGGAGTTGTACTACAAGGAATTATAACCTATCCTACAATGAATATCAGGCTCTTGTACACTTAAAGAATGATAAAGATATAATCATTAAACAGGCTGACAAGGGTGGGGCAACTGTCCTAATGGACAGAAGTTATTACATGAATAAATTCAGTACCTTCCTATCTGATATTAATACATTCAAAAAGTGACATTTCTTGAGGTTAAAAATCACATAACACAAGTGAATATGGTTATCTATGATATGCAGTTGAATAATGACATCTCAACAGACTTGTTTAATTATTTCTCTACTCCATGCCCTAAGATTCCACAAATATATGGAATACCGAAGATACATAAGTCTTTGGATGACCCACCACTGAGACCTATTGTCTCAGGCAAAGGGTGGGTAACTGAACCTATATCTAAATATTTACAAACAACATTGGCTGATATGTTACCTAAATGTGAAAGTATAATAAAAGACAGCACACACTTTTTGAAAAAACTTAATGTATGGTATAGAAATGTTCCTAATGATTACATTTTTGTAACTTTAGATATAGAGTCTTTATTTACAGTTATTCCCATTGATTATGGTGTAGAAGCAATAAGAAGAGTACTATTGTCTAACTCGACTAAACAACCCTGTGAAGTGGAGAATATATGTTTGCTTTTACATTTAGTATTAACAAATAACATCTTTATTTTTGATGGTACCCCATATAAACAGTTAACAGGAGTTGCCATGGGGACTTCTGTGGCAAACACTTTTGCGAATCTGGTATTGTTTCACTGGGAGAAAGAATACATTTTAAATCATAGTAATGCATTGAGCAGACACGTGAAAAGCTATGTTAGATTTGTAGATGACTGTTTTTTTATATGGGACGGTACGGAAGAAGAACTCCATAAGTTTATAACATACATTAATAATACAACAAGTTTTTTTAGATTTAAAATGTGTTTTTCACCGAGTGAGATGGTATTCTTGGATGTAAAATTGTATAAGAAGAATAATGAAATACAAACAATGGTGCATAAAAAGGATGTGCACACAATAAGATATTTAGAAAATACTAGTATGCACCCACCACATGTATTTAAAGGCATAATGAAGTCACAGTTGATTAGAGTGAGTAGATTGACAACAGAAGAACAAGTATATTTGAATGAGATAGCAGTCATGAAAGTAGAATTTATGAAAAGTGGGTATGCAGAACACCTTATTAATAGAAATATTGAATTGGTAACACAGGGTAGAAATATTGATTATAAACCTATATTTGCAAACCATATGACTGATGTTGGCCACGTATTACCTACATCTATAACAAGGAAAGACACTACCATAAGATATATAACTACATATTCTGGTTATACAAATCAAATATGTAAAGTAATTGAGAAAAACTGGCCAATTTTGATGGCTATGCCAGAACTTAGTAACCTAGCAGGGCCTAAACCAAGCTTTGCATATAGAAACCATCAGTCCTTAAAGAATATGCTGTGTTATAAGGATTTTGTGGAACAACAAAGTCCAATACATAATAAAATAGGGACTTATAAATGTTATAACTGTACTTGTTGTGGGGACATTTTAGAAGTAGATTGTTATTTTAAGCATCCAGTCACTAATAGGAAATTTCAGTTTTATTGTAATGCTAACTGTAATACTACGAAATTGGTGTATCTTGCTACTTGTACGTTATGTCAGGCGTTCTATGTCGGGAAGACTATACGAAGGCTTAAAGATCGCATTATAGAGCATAGATCAGAGATAAATAGGCAGATACAAACCAATGCTTTATATAAGCATATATTAGAATTTAACACACATAGTTTCAAATTTAGATGTATTGATATAATACAAGTGGGTACGAGGGGGGTGATGTTAACAACCTTTTAGAACTAAGGGAGTTAGAATGGATAATTAGGTTGCAAGCAGACACCACCCCTGGTTTAAATAATGCTACCAGCATAAAACCTGAATTAGTAAAGCGACAAATGAATAGTTTATAATAGGTTAGGTTAGCATTATTATAGTTCCATGATGAACTGATAAATCAGGTTTTGATGTAAAGTATCATGTTTTAAAATTGTTATACTGTTTAATGTTTAATATATATTTATCTTTTATAATGAAGTATATGAGATGATTTTTTTGAATTTTTTCTATATATATTTTTTTATTATTTTTTATTGGTTGGTTTGGTCATGTGATTTTAATTGTTTCCTCTATTTAAATGTGATGAAATGAGAACTATGTATGCTGATGAAGGGTTGAGAGCCCGAAAGCTTCATTAAAAGTCTAGCGTTTCTGAGACCATTGTGTGTTTTTGATGAGCATTTCCTTTTGTCACATTTCTATATAAATCATATTAATATTTTCAAGTGACATACAATTATTTACAAAATTCCGGATAGCTGGGCTGGCAGTATTTCCCTGGTGTCACAGATGGATGGATGGATGGTGAGGTCTGAATGAGGAATCGGTTTCCCCATGCCTGTGTTTGGGTGAAACACTGCTTAAAGCATTTCAAGTGGCAGTCTGTTTGCATTATTATCTGCCTGTTTATTTTTTGTTTGCCTGTTGGTCAGTTTAGTTCAAAGAGTGGAAGACCCATTTACAGTGAAGGACAGATTGAAAAGTCCCATAAAAAATTACAATGAATTACATACGAAATAAGCAGATGATATATATTTTACAGGCTGGAAAAACGTTCCTGAAAAAAATAGACTACAACTTATTTCAAAAGAAATAAAACAACTGACACATATTTTACAGCATATTGAATCAGTTTAAAATATAATACAATTAGTATTTATGTGCCTAAAGTTTAAACATATTCAGTTACACTTTGTCAATTTATATAAACAAAAGATTAAAAAAATACATGCTGCAAACATACACACACAAGCACAGAAATGACTGATAGCTTCAGCAGCACTGCTTGCAAGAAAACATGGAACCGCAGTGGATACAAACCATCAATGTTCAATGAACTGGCCTGTCAGTTTGGTTGCAGCTACTTTCAAACTGTCTTCAGCCATGAGGAAATCTACATCCAACATTTTGTTTAAAAACGCTGAAAATTTAAGGAGTTCAGAAGTATTTTAATCTATTTGTACAGATGAGACAAGGAAAAGAGTGGATGATGGAAAACTATATGAAAAATTATAGTTTTTTTTTCTAAGGAAAAGCTACATTGTAAGCAGGGTCAGATGTCTACAAACTATATGTACCAGTATAGGTAAACCTTAGAAATAAGAAAGAAAAAAATTGCTTGTTAGAGCCTTTCTTATAAAATTCTTATATAAATGAATAAGCAGCACAGGGGATCCCGCCCAGGGTAAAAGCTGCAGATGACTCAACACCTTAATCCAGCTCTGTATTCAGCATGAAATACTCGTACATAAAGCTGACAGAAATGCTGTATAAAAAAAGTACTGCCAACCGCTATTCTACTATGTTGCTGCTGGGATGAATCCTTCATTGTCATATTGTTTTCTGTCTATCATCATTGCACTAAATAAAGCTCTTCAAGCAGTAAAACCTAAGGTCTCACTGAAAAAGAAGTTTACCCCAAGTACTTCTTTTGGTGACACCACTCTTAATCCATTTGAAGTGGCAGCTTGTTTACTTTATAGTAATCTTTGCAATAACAACTTAATTGTTTACACATACACACACACACACACACACACACACACACACACACACACACACACACACACACACACACATGACTTGCAGTTTTAATAGCACTGTGCAAGAGTAACAAAAGCAATTAAAGTGCCTGCAGGCCATCAGTGTTGGACAGCTAGACCTGACCTTCTGGCTCTTTCTTCTGCAATGTTCATCTGCATCTTCCTTCCTCCAGAATGATCCAACAATTGCAAAAAGATGACTCTGTTTCCAAACTTCCCACTAATAGCTGCAGGCACATGCAAGCTATCTGCAATCAACAGGAAAAGTGCCATCAACATGCTTTAGACATTAGATATTTGGGAATTAAGAAACACAAGCATCTACTGACACAAACGCTACACAAAAATGGGTGAGGGAAATATACAAAATAAGTAAAAAAAAACTATACCATGTTTTCAAAGAAAAGTAGCTTAGTAACCAAGGTCATTAAGTTCACAAATTGTGCTGCAGCAGTATGAATGAAACGTGGGAAGTGGAGTAGTAAAAACCGTTACATTTTTTGTTACAAAAATTATACACCACAGTGGGCCACTACAACATGGCACCCAAGCAAACGCCTTATTTGCACCCCTCTCTTTTAATTTGGCTCTAGACTGACTCCTATGCAAGCAAATAAATCATCTTTTTACTTGCGGACAAGTCAATCTGTAGTGATAAACAAATGGCTTATCCAGAGTACTGCTCACTGCTGGACTGGCTACATTCTTAGTAAAACTATACTCAATGTCTTAAAGACTTGTCATATCCAACATACTGTTTAATAAAATAAAGCAGTGAATATTGACAGGTCCTGAATCCAGAAACATTCTTGAATAAAATCCTTCTATATGAGGAGGAGGGACATAACTTCCCTAAGACCAGGCAATCCGATTCCTTCTTTGAAGACCAACAACAGTGGTTCTCCCTTGCCCATCAAGGGAACTCCTCCAGCTACAGAGGACATGTCTAAGCCCTGTGGATGATGGCTGCATGGACTACCACAGATGGAGCCACGAAAAAAGATGAAATGTCTGAGGAACCAAAAATGGTCACAGCAGAGTCATCTATCCCTGCTGAAGTGGCAAAGGCCATTTTATAATTTTCTTTTCTTTTTGTGGCTGGAAGAAGGAAGAAAGTACAGTTTTGTACCTACCATAAATGTAGATGTCCGATAGGTATGCATCTGCAGTCATCACATATGGGTTGTCCTGCCTCAGGCAGCCCTTCGGTCGGCCGGATTCCAAAGTCTGGGTATGGCCTCGGCTGATGTCGCACTTTCCCCGACGTCAGAGCGTCTGGGGTATAAAAGCATCAGCCGACGCCATCTTCCTCAGTTTTTCTTGCCCCAGATGCCAGGTGCCCTCTAGGAAGGCTAAATTTGGATAAATGCAATAAAATTCCAAACATTTGCAAAATATATATATACATGTATATACAAACAAATACACCATAATAGATTCCCCCAGCTAGCTAAAAGAGGGGTAAGCACCCTAGGAATACCACAGAGGGGTAGGAGGGAGGGTAAACCTGACTGCAGATGCATACCTATCGGACATCTACATTTATGGTAGGTACAAAACTGTACTATGTCCTTCAAGGATGCATCTGCAGTCATCACATATGGGTAGAATACCATAGCCAAACTGGGGGTGGAGGTACTAAGTGAAGGATGGTGTAGTTAAGATACCCTGCAGGACTGCCGTAGCAAAACCTGCACTAGATCTGGAGTATAAAGGCAAATTGTAATGCTTGGCAAATGTATGCACGGAGCTCCATGTAGCAGCTTCTAAAATGTCTTTGGTAGCCACCCCTCTTAGGAAGGCTGTGGTGGTGGCTGTGGCTCTCGTGGAATGAGGTCTAATGTTAGCTGGCACAGTCTTTCCATGAAAGGAGTAACAAAAACGAATGCAATTTCCTATCCACTTCGAAATTGTCTGTTTGGAAATTGCTTTTCCTTGTACCCCAGCAGCATATGCTACAAACAACTGGTCAGTCTTTCTGTAACTTTTAGTTCTGTCCAAGTAGTAGCGTAGTTGTCTGTGTATGTCCAGGGTGTGCAGAAGTCTCTCCCCTTTATTTTGTGGCTGTGGGAAGGATGTAGGCAAGTGAATAGCTTGGTTCAAAGATACCCTGGATACCACCTTTGGCATGAATGTAGGATTGGTCCTCAAAGAAACTGTCCTAATGAAAAATAAGGAATGGCTGCACCGCCATTAAAGCTTGTAGCTCAGATACTCTTCTTGCTGAGGTTATGGCCAGAAGGAAGGCAGTTTTCCAAGACAAAAACTGTACATCTGCCGATGCTGCTGGTTCAAAGGGAGGAAGTGTTAGTTTTTCCAACACGAAATTCAGGTCCCAAGTAGGTAGAGGTGGTTTCCTTGGAAGATTAATGTTTTTGATTCCTCTTAGAAACTGTCTTAGTGGAGGGTGAGAGAAGACAGGTGGATTTAGACTGTATTCTGCTGAGATTGCTGAGGCATGTATCTTGATGGAAGAGTAAGACAGGCCACTGTGGGACAATTCTGCCAAATATTCCAGTATATATGCCATATTCATCACAGTCACATCTAGGCCCTTTGCTGTGTTCCAGGTGTGAAATCTTTTCCATTTTGCTGTATATGCCTTCCTTGTGGAAGGTCGGCGAGCTTCCATAATAATATCCTTCACTCTCTGGGATAGGTTATCCTGAGGAGGAGTCATGGTATTCTCCAGGCAGTTAGCTGCAAGGTTTTCAGGTTGGAGTGTAGAGTCCTGAAATTGTGCTGTATCAGTAGGAGTGGCCATAGGGGGAGAGGCCATGGTTTTGTGTGTGACAAGCTCTTTAACAGTGGGTACCAGTGCTGTCTTGGCCAGTTTGGGGCTATCAGTATTACTCTGGGCTGCTCTGTCCTGATCTTCAGTAGGACCTTGGTCATTAGCAGAAGAGGTGGGAAAGCATACACTGTTAGAGCTTTCCAGCTGAAAGAGAGAGCGTCCACTTTCCATGCTTGTGGGTGGTATGTCCTTGAGCAGAATTTCTTCAGTTGATGATTTAGGGGGGAAGCGAACAGATCTATTTCCGGCCTTCCCCATGATTGTGTGATTTGTAAGAAGATGTCTGGGTGCAGCATCCATTCGTGTGCATCCATGGTAGTTCTGCTTAAGCTGTCTGCCAGTGTATTGTCTTTCCCTGGCACGAATTGGGACTGTAGCTGTATGTTGAGTTTCAATGCCAGTTCCCATAGGTTCATTGTCAGTCTGCAAAGAGGGTAGGAATGGGTGCCTCCTTGCTTGTTCATGTACCACATAACTGTGGTGTTGTCTGTCCTTATGAGCAGGTGGCCTTGCTGAAGGAAAGGTTTGAAGGCCTTGATTGCGTGTATCACTGCCAGCAATTCCTTTTGGTTTATGTGCATGTGCAGCTCTCTTTGTGACCATAGCCCTTGTATACATCTGTCCTCCATGTGCGCTCCCCAACCTTGGACTGAAGCGTCCGTGGTGATGGTCTGGTTGGCTCTTGGCTTGCTGAAGGGCAGCCCACTGTTCAACTGGCAGGCTTGAGCCCACCACTGGAATTCCTTTTGAAGGCAAGGAATGAGTGGGATCAGAGCTTCTAAGCTGTGACTGTGCTGAGTCCATAAACTTCTTAGGTACCATTGTAATTTCCTCATATGAAGCCTTGCTTGTGGAATCAGAAGAATGCAAGATGCCATGTAACCCAGGGCCTGCAGGATTTTCCTTGCAGTCATCTGAGTTTGTCTTGTGAGATTCTGAAAGTAAACTGGTAGCTGTTCTTTTCTTCTGTGAGAAAAGCCATCTGGGTGGTTGTGTCTAGATCCGCACCCAGAAAAGTTATTCTTTGGGATGGAACCAGTCTTGATTTGTGGATGTTGACTGTATATCCCAAGGCCTGTAACAGGTGGATGGCATAGTCCAAGTCCTTTAACAAAGTTTGCTTGCTGTCCGCTTGTATTAGGCAGTCGTCCAAATAAGGGTAGATTTGAATCCCCTGAAGTCTGCAGTGTGCAATTACTGATGCCAGGCATTTCGTGAATACTCTGGGCGCAGTAGATAAGCCAAAGGGCAATGCTGAGAATTGATAATGCTCTGACCCTGCAAGAAATCTGAGGTGTCTTCTGCAGCTTTGTCGAATAGGGACATGCAGGTATGCCTCCTTGAGGTCTAGAGTCAATAGCCAAGACCCCTTGCCCAGCATGGGAAGGAGTTGCTGTAGAGTCAGCATTTTGAATTTTGGCACAATGAGGTATGTGTTCAGTGCGGACAAGTCGAGAATAGGCCTCCATTGATTTTCTTTTCTTGGAACAAGGAATAATCTTGAGTAAAATCTCTGGCCTTGTTCTGAAAGAGGTACCTTTTCTATGGCTTTCATTTGCATTAAGTTGGTAATTTGCTTCAAAGCCTCTGCCCTCTGATTTGGTGGCAGGTTTGGCATGCCTTTTCTTTTTGGCAATGACTGGAAATGGAACCTGTATCCTTTGTCTATTATTTGCAGTGTCCATGTGTCCCCTGTAATGCTGTGCCAATTTTTTGAGAATAAAGAAAGCTTTCCGCCCAAAGGTGCTTCTAATTGAGCCCTGGTCGGCGGAGTCAAAATAAAGTCATTGAGTCTGTCCTGGTGTAGCAGTTGTAGTTCCTGCACTACCTCTCTGGTTGGGAGGCTGCCACTGACGGCCTCTGTAGGAGCCTCTAGCTTGCCCTCTACCTCTGGCATGTCTATTCCTGCCTCTTTGAGATCTGTCTGAGTCCAGAAAGGACCAATTCTTAGTAGGCCAATTTCTGCTGAATCTCGGTGGTTGGACTTGCAGAAAGTCTTTAACTGTTTGCACAGATTTTGCCTTTTCTTCAAATTTCTTTAAAACCTCTTGAGCCGTGGAACCAAATAATTTTTGCTTTTCCATAGGAGCATCCAAAAGCTTAGCTTTAACATGGTCTGGCAGAGATTGTTCCTTCAGCCAGGCATGCCTACGTATAACTGCACCTGTCATAGCAGATCTACATGAAGCTTCCAATGCATCATAACCACACTGCAAGAAATGGATACTAACCTGCTGGGAGTTATGCACCAGATCCTGAAGGGATTTACGATCAAGGGGTTCAGAAGAGGACAGTTTCTTATGCAATTCATCTAGTAAATACTCTTGATACTGTATCATATGGAATTGACAGTTTAATGCCCTCATGGAAAGAGTTGCAGAAGTATACACTTTCTTACCCCATCTCTCTAATGCTCTGGACTCCCTTTCAGAGGGTAGAGGATTTTTAGCAGTGGCAGCTGCAACCCCTTTAGGGCCCTGGGAAATAGTTTCTGGATCAGCAGAGTGGGCCTTGTACAGGTGAAAATGTGAGCCTGGGACCCTGTAGTACCTATCAGGTTTGGCAGGAGCCGGAGGGAGAGAGTCAGGGGCAGTACAAGCATCTGAATAGACATCATCAATTACATTCAAAACAGGAGGTATAGCTAAGGGCCTGTGCTGAGGTAAATGTAAAAAGGTCCTTAATCTCTTTCTGGAATCAGGGAATTCCTGACCCTGCCATTGAAAATGTTCTCTCATAGTGTGTAATGTTTCTCCAAATGAAAACTCTTCAGGAGGGGAGGCCGAGGGAATAGATTCTTCAGCATCAGAATCCTCGTAGGCCAAATAAGCCTCCTCCTGGTGGTCTGACAGAGCAGAGCCATCCGTGGACTCATCTGAGGACTGTGGATCAGAGGGCTCAACCCTGGGCCTTTTGTCCGGAGGTGGTTGAGAGTCCCTGTCCGGATGAGGTTGGGAGCCTCTAATTAATGAAATCAGATCCTCTGCTAGGGTAAGAATCTGATAGCTAGAAGAAGGTCTCTGAGAGGAAACTTTGGGAGGCAAAGCCTTAGAAAGTTTAGCAGCCTTAGCCCTAGAGAAAGCCTTAATGGACATGGAAACAGGGGGTCTGGCTGCACCACGTGCAGGAGTAGACTTATAGTAATGGTGTTGGAAGGTTCCTGGACACCGGTTTCAGTAGGTAATTCAATGACCGACTCGGCCGGGGCCTCCAGGGCCGAGGTAGTCGGTTGTGTGGTTTCGGTAGTAGGAAGTAGCCGAGACCGAGACACTCGCGGTAGGCCTGACCGAGGTTTCAGCCGAAACCGCGGCCCGCGTGTGTCGGTCCTTGTCCTTCCGTTTTTTGACTAAATGCGAAGTCGGAGTCTCCGACGGCATTTTATAAGCAAAACTAGCCCCAAAAAACTCCTCTGCAAACTCCAACCGACGTCTAAGAGTTCATCGGTTGAAGGAAGAACAGGCTGAGACGTCGTGGTCTGGGCCTAGGCAGGGGAGGTAGTAAGAGTGGAAATCCTTATGAGGTATTTGTTTCCCACAGGTTAAACAATTATTAACTTTATCTGACATTGGCTGAGGCAAGAAAGAGTCCCCAACGGGGTACTTAGCTTTTTCGAAGTCTTCGGTAGCTGAATCACAGGAGCTGACCGACCGGCACTTGCGAACTGCTTCTGCTTCGGGCACCACACGGCAAGAAAGACTGGGGAAGATGGCATCGGCTGATGCTTTTATACCCCAGACGCTCTGACGTCGGGGGAAAGTGCGACATCAGCCGAGGCCAGACCCAGACTTTGGAATCCGGCCAACCGAAGGGCTGCCTGAGGCAGGACAACCCATATGTGATGACTGCAGATGCATCCTTGAAGGACATCTGAGGAACCAGTAGGATTTTGTATAGTAAAACCAAAATTATGCCCGATTCCCAGGGAAGATAGGCAGCAGTGGTTAATAAAACAGGGAAATATTAAAAAGGGTCTATTTTTTCAGCAAAATATATATGAGAAAAGCACTAAAAATACTTTCTCCAGCTCCCAAATGTAAAATAACATGACTATTACCAAGGAAAAATAGTTTTAACAACTTTTTTCCACAAAGGTAAAAAAAGTAATGCTCTTGAAAAAAAGTTACCAAGTCATGTGACAGTATACAGGAGCACTTTTGCCTACCTTAAAATGATAAATATCACAGAAAAAGTTAAGTTTCTGTCATAAAATTAAAAAAAATAGAAGTTTTTCCCCTTCAACAAAGTATTAGTTTAAGGGTGTGCACACTTATGCAACCAGCTTATTGCACATTTTTTATTTTTTATAATTTTCCCCTAACAGATTTGTTTTTCAGTTGAATTGTACAGGTTATAGGTCACATTAAAGGTGGGAAAAGTTTTTAAATGATTTATTGTGGTCTCAGTTTTTTATATCACAAAAACCTGGCATTTTAACAGGAGTGTGTACACTTCATATTTCCTCTTTACGCCCATATAGCTAAGGCTACTGCAGCAGTGGGCAGTGGTCAATGTGATGAGCCTCTTCTTCCAGTAATTCTCTGGTGACTAGGAAATATGCAAAAGAGCCTAACAGCAGCTGACTACTCTAACAGCTCTATTCTGACAGCTCTATGAACACACATTTTTGTAACTGACTTTCAACAATACAGTGATTCTCAGAAACCACTCACATTCTGTGATTTTGAGCCGTAATCTACACCTATCAAGCAGCAAACAAACCATGCCTTCTTACCTAGCAACTTGAGATCATATCTAAATTTTCACTGCCAACTCTACAAATATAATGTTTTTAACCTTACCAATAGGCATTATTATTTATCCAAACATAATGCTCAACTGCATATACTTGCAGACAAGGAGGTACCTGGACAGTGGGTACTATTTTTGACACACAACTTTCTTCCAAAAAAACAGCATGCCTAGGATTTATTAAAATGCTCTCTGGTCACTGTTCATGCTAACTGAACAATACAGGTTGTTCACTAACAGTCAGTATAGCTGTAATGAGAAAGACCTCATTATCACTTCGTTACCACTTCTCTGAATTGAACACTGCACTAGCAGGCCTGATTTCACTACTCTATTGTCTAGTGGTCCCTGGGTCAATTAGTAAAGGCAACACTCCCACATTCACATGCAAACATGTAGACACATGTGCACACACACACACACACACACACACACACACATACTCACTCTCTTCCAGATATTCTCACACATGCAACCACATCTATTCATCTGCAAATAGACCCCCCCCCACTTCCCACTTGCTTACACTTATAGAAACACTCACCCATTTACCCACATGCACGCACACAAACACACAGATACACATGAGCAGAAACAGTTGCATTCACACATATACAGAAAAAAACACCCACACTAGTGATTCCCTCCCTAACCCCATAGTGTGATCCCACAGGCAGACATACACTCACACATTCATGCCCCTACAGACATGCATACACATGTCATCACACATACACACAGTAACACCCACCACCCCATATCTTTGCTCAACTTACCTGCACCACAAGTGCTCCCATAGTATTGAATGGGTAACCATTGTGTTTTTATGGCATTCACTTTTTATCTCCTAGAGTAAAATTTTATTCAGTGAGCAAATCAAGAGCTGCAGACATTTCAGGGACAGAGCAGATGGCTAATTAGCATTAGGTATTCACCTGGACTACTGTATTAGCATGTAGCTTCACCAGTGAGACCACACTGAATGTTGAGGCCCTGATGAAGGGAAAAACTCAGACAAATAGTGGACTGTTATTTCAAAAGGCTTAGTGTGATGTGGAAATCTTCCAAATTAAGGTTCCTATATTGCACTAAGCATTCTGAATCTCTTGTCAAATTCTAAGATTGAATGTTTTTCATCTGATGACTGGCTAAAAAATTGCAGTTTCTGTTTATGCTGCTTCTTAAGTATTGACTACTTTTCATAAAAAGGTAAATTCAGTCCTGAAAAATGTACCTTCCCATTACATGGCACTAACACTATTTCTAGCTTAAAATAAGAATTATCCAATGCAAAATTCTAAAATATTATTTTGTTTTCATTATTAAGGGTCATCCAGTCAATCATCCTCAGATGTATAACTAACATTCTGTCATCTGTATCTGTGATGGAAAAAAGACATAGAAAAATATGCAGCGGATGGTGCTTAAACTGCTCCAGAAATTAAAATTGGCCGTACTCAGCTGGCAACCAGTGATTTGGCAGTAGGATACAACAGACTCCTCTACGGCCCTATAAATAAATTAGCTACTTTTGAGGTAAATAGCTACCTGGACAAGTGTAGACTCTGAAGACTTGTAAACCCCTGCATGTCCCTTTTCCTTTTGTTTGACATTTACAGCACAGTTTGCCCAACGGGCCTCCTCTACCCCATTCTCCAGTTTACTAATACAGGAAGTTAGATCCACAATTTCCCGAAAGACAACATTTTTATTCACTGCCATTAAGATAGCTGCATTATAGAAAAAGGTAAGGGACAGCCTCTAGTTTAGTGGTGAACAGGTGAATTTAATACTATAACATTTGACTAAAAAACAAAAAGGTTTGAAATAAAACATAATTAAAGTGAGCACTAGTGTAATTTATGTTCCTTAATGGCAAAGGAAAATAATAATAAATTAAAAGGGTAAACAACATCCAATAGTAAACTGAAATGGGAAACAGCAACTTTGCTGCTGATGGTAGTTGTAGATTACACTGTACACTGATTACTAGATGCTACACTATGAAATGTGTAGTGCCCTTGTTAGAAATACAAATGTACATATTTTAAAGGTGCAGCTCCATAATGTAGAGGGTTGGAACCCTGAGTGTGACCAAGAAAGTGATTAGTGGCTCAGGTGCTTGAGCATCTATGCCAGAAGGTGGGAATAAACAGCTTCTGGATCATGGTGAGTTTCTTGACTGGAAAGCAAGTTACTGTTCATTGGGGTGGGGGTGGGAGGTTGATATGGAGGATCGTTTAGCATAGTGATGCATCAAAGGCACAGACACACTCTGCACTAGTTAGGATTTCCCTTTCCCTCCACTTCATACCCACATATATGATGCCCCACCGCCCAACTTTTGCTCTAAATTGAGAGTAAATGATCCAACATATCTCACACACTTCAAGACTAATTAGTTGAGCCTCATTTAAAGTGAAAGCAGCCACCTCTCATAAAGCTCATGGCAGGAGTTCATTGGCACCTCCAGGGCAGGGTTCAGATGAGTTCAGCAGCATCAAAAGAGACATGGAGGCAAAAATACAGCCACTAAGGGTCCACTGGAGCCATCATACTCACTCAGCGGTATTGCTATTCTTTATGTGCCCATCTTTCCCTACATCAGTCTTTTAAAATTCTGACCACTTAGATTACACAAGCTTTGCTCCATTGCTGATATATCTCTGCCACAAAATCTTGCACAGAGCTGTTGCTCCACAGCTCTCCCCAAAGAGTAATTTCATCTTACATCTGACCTGAAATATTATACTTAAGCAGCCTACATAAAACCTCCTTTACTTTTGTTGCCATTGCAGGACAAAATGCTGAGATTTGATGAGCAATGTTTTCAACATTTTCTTTGACAACCACCCCAAATGAGCAACTGTGTGTTAGGCAGTTCTCTTACCATCACAGAAGTTTTCTGTAACATACTGACTGTCACATCTCATTAAAACTGTTAGGGCATAACCCACACCCTGAGGTGTGAGACTAGAACTCACAATATTCTGATCATGTGACCTCAAAGATAAGCAGGTAGATTTCCGAGTTACCTTTAATTTTTGTTTGTTCACCAGTAGAGGGATAAATTATCATTATCGGCACACATTCATACTGTGATACTCACTTTATCTTATTCATGGTCTGGAAAGGGAGCCAAAGCTTATCCTTGCAAGCAGGAAATCAACTCATAGGCATTCAACACAGGATCATTTCTTTCTGATCAAATCTGTGCAGTGTATTAAGAAATGTCAGTCCAAGGAAGTTTGGGACGGACAAATGGAATGTGGAGGACAGGATGAACCAATAGCCACACAGGAGGCTGAATACGCCCCATACAGCTTATGGCCATCTTAAAAATCCCTTCTCCACCTGCAGTTTTTTGGCATCAAAACTTTGTTTCCTGTCAGGTCACTAGATTTTAAATGCTACCTGTTGCAAATGAGTTGAAATCATTTTAATTACTGCTACCTGTTGCCCTGCACTGAGGACAAGTGCATAAAACAGCCCAGAACAACAGAATTTAAAGATTCTCATGGACTGATAATGCCAATCTTAAAAGGCATCACATGGAGTATAAACCTACAGACGAAGGACTGCTTGTCTCATAGGACATGATCACTGGACCAGGCAATGTCCTTTTCATTGCAGATTGTAGGAATGGCATAAGATGGTGCAATTTTACTGAGCACATTCAAAAGTATAAGACTTCAGATTGCAATGTGGCACATCCTCCGCTCAAAAAAAAATAAGTCGGACTTCAATAAAGTCAATCACCCCGGTGGGATGGTGCATGGGGTTGAAGGTCCATCAACCACCACCCTACCGCACCACCACTACCACCACACACAATGAAATGAATTCAGTCACAGCTAAGGACAAGAGGAGATCCAGGAGCCGGAAAAAGGAGTGGAACAGAAAACAACAACTGCAGTAAGCAAAAGAAGAAAAGAGAAGTAAAAGTTTAATGGGGGACATTGCATGCCTTCCCCAGTCTCCTACTAATATCAGCTCCTGTTTTCCCCTATTTCTATGCCAGCAGTTATACTGTTCTATTCTGTCCTTCCAGGTATTATTGACTGCTGGAACCTTTAGCACTTCTGAGCAGACAATTTGCTTTCTAGATCAAAGCATATAATAACAAGCTGCTTCATCCTTGCTGTGTCCTTCATGGTCTCTTATGGATCACTATAACTAGGCACAGCTTGTCTCTTTCAGCTGCTCTTGTCACAACTCAGCCTGCTCCATTGAATGTCAACTCTGTGACTGCCCCACCTGCAACAGGCTCATTCTCATCCCTTGAATGTCCGACTTACTTCCTTTGGTTAAACAGACCCACATTACTAAGATCTCTCCCATATTCTCCTGGTCACAGCTCGGCCTGATCTAGTTAATGTTTACTCTGTGATGACTCACCTCCAATAGGTTCATTCTCATCCCTTGATTGTCCAGTCTACTTCCTTTGGTGATAAAGGCCCACATTATAAAGATTTCTCCCATATTCTCCTTGTCAGGACTCCTCACCTACCCCTATACTTGGCTTATTTATTTGCCTACACCTACTGATTAGTTAAATCTCACTTCCTTCTAATCTTGGCATTTGCTTCATGTAGTCAGCCTTCAGGTGTGCCATTATCCCCTCTTCCATCAAACTTCTCCTAATACACTTCTCATCTTTCTTAACTCCACTCTTATCTTGTTTAGTGTAACTGTTTTTTTTCTCTTCCACTCCTTCTACCTCCTGTGTAACAAGCTTCTCCTCTTGTATTTATACTGCCCCTCATTGAACTTTTCTCCTACAACTCCTTTCCCCACTGTCTTACCTTCTTCTACCCTGCTCCTGTCTGTACTTTCCTCTTCCTTGCCTGCAGCTTTAGCCCCCCTCTCCACCTCACTCCTCTTCTTCCTGTATTTCTCTGCTACCTCAATCCATACTTTCTCCTGTTACTCCTCTCCCTGTCATGATTTGGCCACTATGTCTCCCTGTTCTCTGCTGATTTTCTTCCATGCCCCTCCTTCATACTTTTTTTTTTCTTGTATCATTCTTTTCTGACTCAGTTCTTCATAGGATCATAGGAACTTACTAGACTATTGGCCCTGAGGCCCTTACAAGCCTAGCCAAGAATTTAGCCCATGTTCCAACAAGTCAGCACCTGTTGCCCCTGTCCAGCAGGGGCACAGGTGGAATCAGTAGTGTATTTTCTGTTCCCCATCCAGTTATCCAGGTTGCACTTAAAAAGGGATAATGAGGTACTCTGCTTGATGTGGAGAGGGAATCTATTCCACAGAAGGGGGAGTCTCTGGGACACAAATCTGTCCTGCCAATAAGTCCTTAAGTCCTATTGATGTCACAGATCAGGCTGAAGTCACGCATGCTGGTTACTCGAGTGGAGCTTGACTTGTGGATATGCAGCAGCCCCATCAAGGCAGGGTCTGAGACTGCATGGTATGCCAGACAGAGGTCACCTCTAAGAAGTCTGTATGTGACTGAGGAGAGGGACAGGGCTTTTAGCCTATCTGTGTAGGGTAGATGTTTGAGGCCCTGGATTCTCCTGGAAAGGAATCTCTGTGGTCTTTCCAGCTGCTGCATGTAAAATGCTGAAAGGGGCATTTTACTTATAAGGGAAGAATACAGGGATGTTATGACCTCCTTGTCTCTGGATGACATACCCTTATTAATGAGGTGGGCCATGTAGAAAGCTTTCTGTACAATGGAGGCAATACAGTGGTCAAAAATCAATTTGCTATAAACCTGGGTGCCCAAGTCCCTTCCTACTGATTGTGTGCTTAGGACCTTGTTATTAATGTGATAATTTGTGGGGACGTCACTTTCCCCAAAAGGGATGATGATGATGATGCATTTTTTGGCATTCAGTCTGAGGCCATTTTTCTGGCACCAGTCATTTGTTTGGGTGAGATCCTCTTGGAGGATGTCCATATCACCAGGGGAATTAATGACAGCACCCAGCTTGCAGTCATCTGCAAACTTGGTCAGCCATAGCTCACTGGTTTTGGCCTGCACCTCAGGAAAGTATGTCCCAAACAATATAGGCCTCAAGACTGATCCCTGGGGTATATCGCTCGTTATGGGTCTACTGCTTGAGGTGGCTTCCCCTATTTTGACTAGGTGGATTCTATCAGTGAGCCAGTTTGCTCCCCATCTGGTCACATATGGATTGATACCTAGTTGAGAGAACTTATCTATTATACCCACGAGTGGAGAATAGTATCAGGTGCAATTGGCCAGGTCAAGGTAGGCGGTGTGCATTGTCTTCCCCTCGTCCATGGCTTTGATGACTGTCTCAAAGAAATCAACCAAATTTAACAGGCATGACCTCCACTTGACAAAATCAAATTGTGTGGGATCGAGTGTTTGGAGGTTGCCAATGTCCTTGTTAACAAGGTAATCTTTTCCATGGCCTTGCAGATCAGGCTAGTTAGGGTGATGGGTCTATAATTTCCTGCATCGGTGGAAGATCCACCTTTGTGCAAAGGGATGACAGTGTCTATCCTCCATTCAGCAAGAATGAAGCCGGTACTCAGACTTTGACTGAACAGGGTACCTAATGGTGCTGCAAGTTCCTTCCTGAGTTCATGTAGGATACAGCCTGGGATGTTATCGGGTCCCATGGAGACTGTATTTTTTGCCTTTGAGAGGGCAGTGACGACTTGCTCCCTAGAGATAAGGGGAGGGGGGCAGCAGCTGGGATGTCCTAATTTACTGATGGGGACAGAGGGGTGAAGTTTTCACTGAACCTGTCTGCCAGCAGCTTGACTATATCTATGGCATTTGTGTATATGGTGTCCTTGACCACCAGTTCTGAGCAGATCTGAATGCTTCCTTTGAGACTGCGGACATATGTGAAGAAGGCCTTATGACTGTCTTTACTAGATGTGGCCAGTTTGGACTCAAAGTTTGCTTTGGAAGATTTCACTACTGCTCTTACTTGCTTCTTCAAGCTAAAGCGAGATTGCTTCCAATTAGGTACTTGCTCCTTCTTGGTCCTGGACAGCATTTTTTTCCTTTTATTATAGAGTTTATTTATTGCAGCTATCAACCAGACAGGTTTACTCTTCCTTGGGTAGGATGATTTTGCCCTGTCGGGTATTTCTGATTCCATGCAGCTATATAAATGCTCAGATAGTACTTTAGTGTAGGTTTGGAGACATGTGCCAGATCCTATGGAGGAGGAGGGGGCTGTGAAACTGTTTATACCTTCCCTCAGGAGGTTGTATTCAGCTTTGGAGAAGTTTTTTTGTTTTGCCCTAGCCGGGGAAGGGGCGGGGCAGATGGTGACTTCAAAAGGATCAAAGGATAATGAGGTACTCTGCTTGATGTGGAGAGGGAATCTATTCCACAGAAGGGGGAGTCTCTGGGACACAAATCTGTCCTGCCAATAAGTCCTTAAGTCCTATTGATGTCACAGACCAGGCTGAAGTCACGCATGCTGGTTACTCGAGTGGAGCTTGACTTGTGGATATGCAGCAGCCCCATCAAGGCAGGGTCTGAGACTGCATGGTATGCCAGACAGAGGTCACCTCTAAGAAGTCTGTATGTGACTGAGGAGAGGGACAGGGCTTTTAGCCTATCTGTGTAGGGTAGATGTTTGAGGCCCTGGATTCTCCTGGAGAGGAATCTCTGTGGTCTTTCCAGCTGCTGCATGTAAAATGCTGAAAGGGGCATTTTACTTATAAGGGAAGAATACAGGGATGTTATGACCTCCTTGTCTCTGGATGACATACCCTTATTAATGAGGTGGGCCATGTAGAAAGCTTTCTGTACAATGGAGGCAATACAGTGGTCAAAAATCAATTTGCTATAAACCTGGGTGCCCAAGTCCCTTCCTACTGATTGTGTGCTTAGGACCTTGTTATTAATGTGATAATTTGTGGGGACGTCACTTTCCCCAAAAGGGATGATGATGATGATGCATTTTTTGGCATTCAGTCTGAGGCCATTTTTCTGGCACCAGTCATTTGTTTGGGTGAGATCCTCTTGGAGGATGTCCATATCACCAGGGGAATTAATGACAGCACCCAGCTTGCAGTCATCTGCAAACTTGGTCAGCCATAGCTCACTGGTTTTGGCCTGCACCTCAGGAAAGTATGTCCCAAACAATATAGGCCTCAAGACTGATCCCTGGGGTATATCGCTCGTTATGGGTCTACTGCTTGAGGTGGCTTCCCCTATTTTGACTAGGTGGATTCTATCAGTGAGCCAGTTTGCTCCCCATCTGGTCACATATGGATTGATACCTAGTTGAGAGAACTTATCTATTATACCCGCGAGTGGAGAATAGTATCAGGTGCAATTGGCCAGGTCAAGGTAGGCGGTGTGCACTGTCTTCCCCTCGTCCATGGCTTTGATGACTGTCTCAAAGAAATCAACCAAATTTAACAGGCATGACCTCCACTTGACAAAATCAAATTGTGTGGGATCGAGTGTTTGGAGGTTGCCAATGTCCTTGTTAACAAGGTAATCTTTTCCATGGCCTTGCAGATCAGGCTAGTTAGGGTGATGGGTCTATAATTTCCTGCATCGGTGGAAGATCCACCTTTGTGCAAAGGGATGACAGTGTCTATCCTCCATTCAGCAAGAATGAAGCCGGTACTCAGACTTTGACTGAACAGGGTACCTAATGGTGCTGCAAGTTCCTTCCTGAGTTCATGTAGGATACAGCCTGGGATGTTATCGGGTCCCATGGAGACTGTATTTTTTGCCTTTGAGAGGGCAGTGACGACTTGCTCCCTAGAGATAAGGGGAGGGGGGCAGCAGCTGGGATGTCCTAATTTACTGATGGGGACAGAGGGGTGAAGTTTTCACTGAACCTGTCTGCCAGCAGCTTGACTATATCTATGGCATTTGTGTATATGGTGTCCTTGACCACCAGTTCTGAGCAGATCTGAATGCTTCCTTTGAGACTGCGGACATATGTGAAGAAGGCCTTATGACTGTCTTTACTAGATGTGGCCAGTTTGGACTCAAAGTTTGCTTTGGAAGATTTCACTACTGCTCTTACTTGCTTCTTCAAGCTAAAGCGAGATTGCTTCCAATTAGGTACTTGCTCCTTCTTGGTCCTGGACAGCATTTTTTTACTTTTATTATAGAGTTTATTTATTGCAGCTATCAACCAGATAGGTTTACTCTTCCTTGGGTAGGATGATTTTGCCCTGTCGGGTATTTCTGATTCCATGCAGCTATATAAATGCTCAGATAGTACTTTAGTGTAGGTTTGGAGACATGTGCCAGATTCTATGGAGGAGGAGGGGGCTGTGAAACTGTTTATACCTTCCCTCAGGAGGTTGTATTCAGCTTTGGAGAAGTTTTTTTGTTTTGCCCTAGCCGGGGAAGGGGCGGGGGAGATGGTGACTTCAAAAGTGACCGCTCTGTGGTCGGATCTTACCAAGGAGGATGACACTGTAGGGATGCTGCAGTGGTTACTCATGTTGGTTAATACTAAGTCCAAGATATTATCACCTCTTGTGGGGGTGTCGACCAGCTGGTCCAAGGCATCTGTATTGACAAAATCAAGGAATCTCTGGGCATTTGTGTTTTGGCATGACTAGTTCTTCCAGTCTATGGTTGGATAGTTAAAGTCACCCAGCATCAGGGTAAACGGATGAATCTTGATAGATTCAAAGAGGACCAGATAGGTAGAGTGGGCATCTTGAGTCAAAGTTGGAGGCCGGTAGCTAGCTATGATTTAAATAGGGGTCTTATCAATGATTAACTGCACCTGGAGTGTCTCCTGTGCATTATATTTTTTGGACAGCCTGGAGGTGTGTATGTCTTTAATATATATTGCAACTCCACCTCCTTTTACTTTGCTGTCCATGGTTTGGGGTCTGACTGTAGGAGAAGATGAGTAACCTTTTATGGCTGGGGTGCTCTCCACAGCTTTGCACCAGGTTTCTGTGACTGCACAAACATCAGCATCTTCCAGGGTTAAGAATGCTTGCGATGAGTGCAGTTTCATGTTTAGACTCATAGCGTTTAGCACCATGACCTTTAATTTGCATTTTGATGACTTTTTCATGCTAGTAGTTTTGATCTCATGGCATTGCCTAAAAAAGGCACTATGGGGGAGGCAAGAGCCTTTGCAAGAAGCCTGAAGCCCAAGGGAGACAAATGCAGGTCATCTCTGGCAAAGCATTGTGGTCTGTTGATCATATCTTCTCAGGCTGTCAGGTACTGGATCCCCTTGGAATGACACCAGAAACTAAGCCAATTGTTAATGTCAATCGTTTTCTGTTTGTATTGAGGCATCATTCTGGGTGACAGTAGAATGCTGCTTAAGGCTAGGTACATACCTGCCTAGGATACATATTCAGTGAGCTCTAGCATGTTTCTCTTCATATAGTCCAGGGAGGTATGTCTCAAGTCATACACACCAACATGGACTATGACAGAATCAAAACAGTACCTGTTGTTGAGAGACTTGAGTGCATGGGTGATATGTCAGATTCTGGCACCTGACAAACAACTAACCATGACTTTCCTCTTATCCAGCCTGGTGAGGGGCACATCGGTGTGTCTGACGATGGAGTCTACTATGACTAATATGTTGGATTTATGTTTAGGCCTTAGTGGCTGTGAGACACAGGTGTCCGGGCTATGTGTGGTTTGGGCAGTGTAGTTCGCATGTGTTTTGGCCTCGGAGGTCTCTTTTGTTTAGGCATACTTTTGTTGAGGACCTCCGCATATGTGCGTGTGTTGTGTGGGTGTGGGTGGTGTTTGAGGTGTGGTGTTTGTGTTGAAAACCTTCTCAGTGCCAGATATACTGGCTTGTGAGGGAGACAGCATAGACTCTAGGTTCTTAATGTAACTGCATCTCTCACAAAGTGTGTTCCTAGGTGGTAGTAGTAGAGGGTTGTCCATGTACATGAAGCAGTTGCTACACTGTCTCAGGATGCCCATATCAACCGCACTGTCAAGAGAAACTGTAGGGAATTGTCCATCCATATTAGTCAGAATCTGAGGGAAAGAGGCCAGAGAGAGTTATGAGGGTAAAGAGTGGAAGGTCAAGTGGAGTACTACTAGGTGATCACACAGGTGCTACCAAGGGAAAATTTGTAGCAGAAATACCTCACAATGGGTTAAAAAACAGTACATTGTGGTGCATGATGTACAAACAAGTCCAAACCACCTGAAATGCAAGGTTTAAACACCACAAAATAGAAGATTCTAGTAACACAGAAATCTAGCCTCTTTTCCTGGAAATGTGCTAAAGATGAGGAACTACACTGTTGGGATACAGCTGTAGCCAAGGGAAAAACTGTTGAAACTATCTGTCCGGCTGTGGCACACAATCGGCAGCAGTCCACAGTGCTGGAAGATGAGCAAACAAGCAGAAACCCACTCAAGGGTTGGGCATTAAATACCAGAAGGTTAAAATCTAAAGCAACTTTAAAAAAGCTCAAAAAACAATGAAGTGCTTACTTCACGTCCTAGACCAGCCACCCTTTACCAGCCAGGGACCAATCAGCACAATCCTCTCACTAGAGTGCAAAAGGGCTCTTTCTAAATTAAGATGGCCTGGAAAATGTTCTCAGAACAAACAACCACTACAAAAAAACAACCAGGCCCAGAAACAGCAACCCTTAGTCTGGCCTATGCTACAGCTACTAGCTACACTATTTTAGGCAAAAACACTACAGAAATGTTTACCATAGCAGAAAAACAGCAGTGAGACACTAAATAAAAGTTTTAAACAAAAAAAGAGCAAGGAGACTCTAGAGAATGCTTTTAACTACAACCAAATCAGTAGTATGATACACTTCTTGTCAGGAAAATCATAACAAACAGATGCTTAACAAATGGAAAGAATTTCCAGTTAATACCCTTCAAATAGTGAAAATGGCTAAAAAAGCTTTACAAGCAGTGAAAACAGTAAATAGCATGATTTAACAGGCCCAGTAAAGCAGACAGTTGCAAAACAACAGTGTGGTTTGTTTATAGTAATAAAACACACAGGGGTGTCTCGTGCTATCGGACTGCAGGACTGCAGCCCCCCCAGCTGTAAAAAGAAAGAAAAAGAATTTAAAAAAATATAATAATTAGTATATTATTGTATACTGGCTCCATAGCAGTGAGTCTAAAGTAACTCGAACTGCGCATGCATGCGAGTTCTGGGTTTTTAAAAAAAACAATCCGGGCTGCTGTTAAACCAGTCAGGATTAAGAGGAGAAAGCATCAGTGTATAACCGCAGTAAAGTGGAAGGGGATCAGACTGCCACATCCTCAGTCAAGTAAATGGCTACTGATTGGTTCCATTATTGTAACACTGCAAGGGAACAGGTGTGTGTGTGTGTGTGTGTGTGTGTGTGTGTGTGTGTGTGTGTGTGTGTGTGTGTGTGTGTGTGTCTGTGTCTGTGTGAAATGTCCCAGTTAAATATACCTGGTGGCTAGAGTTGCTCAGGCTCAAACCCTATACCTTGGGTACAGGTAGCAAAAGCCCGAATTCCCTACCCACCACCACTTGTGAAAACTGTCCTGATTTTTGCCTCATATTTTTGCTCTGTTCTGTTCCTCATAAAATCTGTGGTTTTCTGGAGTTTTGTAATTAGTGAAGGATTGAATTCACTAAATAATGACAGGCATTTGAATTTCATATTTCATATTCGTCAGAAAATACATGGCAACACAAAATCTTTTATTCTAGCAATTTTCTAAGTTTATAAGATCAATATTTGAAATGTGTCTCTATTTTGGGGGCTGTATTTATCCATTACTGACTTTGTCCAGGTTTTTTTGTGCTAATAGATTGAGAGCTATGGTGAGAACTGAATTCACTGAATATGTTTGGGGGCTGTATTCCCCCATGATTGGCTTTGTCCAGGTGTTTTGTGCTAAGAGGTTGAGAGCTATGGTGAGAGCTGAATTCATTAAATGATCGCCATTTAAGTTTCAGTCTTCCTGGCTTTCAAGAAACAGCTGATTTGACATAGTGGTATGTTGCTCTGACTGTAGTACACAGGGTCCTACGGTCAAGATTTGGCAGAGCAACACATGGTGGTAACAACATTTTATTCTACCAACTTTCCAAGATTATACAAGCAATGTTTAAAATGTGTCCCTGATTTTTGGGCTTTTGTCCTCCCCACAGTAAATTTTGGCTTTTTCCAGATTTCTTGTGCTGCAAAGTTGAAAGATACATTTGAGTGTCGAGTGGATTTTATAAGGAGCTGAGAACTTCAGGGGTAGTGAAGTTTAGTGCTACTTATGCTTTGTCTGCTTGCATTGTTAATAGCATAACAGGTTGAATACTTGCTTTTGATGCTGAAGGCTGTGAGTTCTACTCCCACAGTAAATAGATGCATTGCTGCTGCTGTACTATGTTCTACTTTTAAAGGGGGTGGATGCTGCAGTCCTGAGAATGTCCTCTTTGGCAGAGATACCTAGTAACTATGAACCTATTATCAGTTTGTCATCCATTCCCTATTGCAATATCATTTTTTAATGTAACATAGGCAATTTATTCCTCAAGGGCAATAGGCACTTTATTTGTAGATGAAACAGTGAAATATAAAGTTGTTTGCTAGCAGCAACCTCTTCAATAGTTACAGATCTCTTCAATGTGGAATTATTTAGAAGACTTTTACTTCTGCAGAGATTGTGCACATTTACTGATACTGGTGTATTGTTGACGTTTGGGTAGACTTTTATAATGGAAATGTTCTGAATTGGGCAGTTTTGTCATAATTGGTGTATGCATTTTGTTTCATTGTTTACTGGAAAATGTTAAAATAATAAATTTAAAATGCTAACAACTGTATTGTGTTATACAAGGAATATAATTTAATGCAATCAGGAAGGTGTATCAAAGAACACATGTATGTTTTGTGTGCAAGGGGCCTATAATTTGAAAACAGCCCAAAGTTAATCTTTATCTGCCACTGGCCAGATGTATTTTCTTTGAATGTGGGTTTCAGTGCTGTTTCAATGAATGTGAGTTTCAAGGGCAGAGAAGTTTTAATGCTAAGTCTATTTTCATTGTGAGACTGCATTGCTTTGTTTAGCAAATGTCTATTAGTGTTTGTGCTGTAAAATGTAAAATAAAACTTTTAAATGAAATCCAAATCATTGTAGAAGTAAAGCAGTATGCACATTACACTGTTTATGGTAAATGGGGCAAAATAGCCAAGTAATGGAACATTGGAATGGCTGCAGGGGGGAGACCTCATTCAACCATGATTTTGTGAGGGGGAAGGGAGGCAAACTCAAAGACAGCCCCGGCCAAACGATACCTCTCAACTGACCAGATGTTCACAGAATGAATAGATTTTTGCTTCTTAGTTTTAGTTTGTTCCTCATAAAATTTGTGATTTTCTGGCAAGTCATTTAGGAATTAAGTCACTAAATAATGACAGACATTGAGTTTCAGATTTCATGCCCTTCAGAAAAATGTATGCTAAAGCAAGACCTGTTATTCTATCAACTGTCTAAGTTTATACAATAGCAGTTTTTAGAACTGTTTGTTTACTCCCCCGATATATTTGGCCTTGTCCAGATTTCCTGCATTAAGAGGTTAAGAGGTACGGGCAAATAAATTACTTTATAGAATTAGGTATATCCAAACCTCTCAACTGTCTCCGGTTTTGCTCAAAATATTGCTTTCCCCCTAATAATCCCTCCGCAAAATGGCAATTTTGGAAGAAAATGTGGAGGGTTTACAATTAATAAATAATTGTAATGATCAGAGTTATGGATTACTTTTATTTCAGAAATGCATGCAGATTTTCTTATTTTGTCAGCTGCTCAGCTTAAAAGTACTAATATTAAAAAAAATGTCCCTTCTTTGATTTTATATTTTTTGCATCACATTGGTCCGTTTTTCATAAAATTGTGGTTTTCTGGCAAATTAGTGGCAAATCATTAAATATTGAAGTTAGAAAATAATGACAGACATTTCAGTTTCAAATTTCATACCCTTCAGAAAATTCATACTAGTGCAAGACCTACTGTTCTATTATCTTTTTAAGTTTATAAGAGCAATATTTAAAAATTGTCCTTATTTTTGGGCCTTTGTCCCACTTCTATTTATGGCTTTGTCCAGATTTCTTGCTCCGAGGCTGAGAGATATGACAAATGTGTGAAGGCCATTACCATCAGCTAAAGGCATTTCAAATTGTGACATACTTGTTGTACCCTTCTCCCCCATGTAGTTAATCTGGATGGGTCCAAGAAAGGCAAGGAGCAGTTATGCAGTGTAAGTGTGCACAGTATTCCCCCATCCAAGGTAGACACAAGTACTACAGTGGCTTTTCATCTGTCCTTGATTTTGCAGAACGTTCTGGTTTTCTGTCATATTTTTATACTGCTGATTTATGCTTCTTATTATTCAGAAAATGCATGCTGTTGCAGTGCCTGTTGCTCTGTGTTTAAGTAGCAATGCTTTAATGACCATCAGGTAAGATTGTCCAAGATTGTAAGATGCAAGTAAGCTTTAATAAGCATAACCACAAATGTATACAAGGGCAAGTGCTCGCAAACCGCAAGAACTGAGTGGTAAACCAGCCAGCACTGAAAGGAAGGCTTGACAATGACACTCAAGATAAAAGCAGGCTTTATTAAGCAAATTCAGCAACATAAATGCAGAACTTATCCAGACAGTGTTTTCATCAGTTAAAAACAGACTTCATCAGATAGAGCAAGTTAAGTAATGCTGCCTGTTAAATAGTGAACCTCATTTTGGTCTGCCAAAAGAAAATTACATTAGCATTCAAAAAATTAAAGTATATATCCCTGTAATGAAATCCTTTAAAAACCTTAATAAATAATAATATTATTAATAAAAATGATATTAAAAGCCTATTCCATGCAAGATGTTACATAAAATGTTTCAGTGGGTTCAACTTTGTATGTTAAAATAAATAAATAAACTCTAAATAAAATCCTCACAGCCAAAAGTTTAATCAAAAAACATCTACTTTTGTAAGTATGTAATTACATTTGTACTATTTTATAACTTTGGAGCACTCTATTTTAACACTGGAACAATGGAAATGTTGTCATGTCATGGAGGCTTATTTGCCTCAAGTACAACCTGCCAATATAATTCCATAAATTCTATGGTCGTTTCCCAAAGGCCACCCCTACCATCCTTGGGTATCCATTCAAGGACAAAAAAACAATATTTAGCTTGGTTACATTCCAAGGAGTGCGTGTACAGTGCATTATTGATGTTATTATTACGTATGTCGTAATAGTGTTCATAAACTCTCCTCTTAAGTGTCCGCTTGGTTTTTCCTATGTAGAACACTCTGCATGGTTTACACTGAGCTAAATATACCACTCCTGAGGTGTTACAGTTGGAATAAACCTTACCTTCTACTGTTTTCCAATATATTTTTCATACTGCGTCCTTTCCTAAAAAGCATGTCCACTGTCTTATTACGCAGTTTACTAATGTCAGTCAGCCCTATAAATTTGTCCCATTCGCCTAGAACTATTTCTCTGATAAGGTTGGCATCACCATTATAATCATTAAAAAAAGCCCTCTTGTAGTGACCTCCAAATAGTCGACTTTGTCTGCACTGATGTCATATGTAAACCTCAGAAAGTTGGTTGTGTTCTGGATATAGTCAGTTAATTCAAATAACTTCTCCCTGGTGTCTTCCCAAAAAAGGCATAGCTCTTATAGTGGGACCAGCAAGGCATGTATTGTGATTCAAATATGAATTTTTGTTCCCACATAGAGAGAACTATGTTTGCATAGGTGGGGGCACAACTTGCCCCCATAGCAACACCCTTCAATTGGTGTAAAAAATTCCCCTTCAAAGTAGATATAGTTGTTTTTAAGAATGAGGTCCATTAGATCAATGCAAGCACGAAAATCATTACTTGTTAAACCACCTCTTGTAGCCAAGGCTTCTTCAAACCACTGAAGGCCAAAGTCATGAGGTATAACACCAAATAAGTCGACTATGTCAATAGTTACAAAGAGGATGTCCTTACTGAATAAGACTGGTACAATAGTTCTTAAAAAATCCCAAGAGTCCTTCAGGATTTCATTCTCATTTAACCAAAGATTTTTCACTTTAAAATCTACAAACTTGGCTAGTGGTTCTGTTTTTGATCCTTCCCCTGAAACAATCAACCTCAAAGGTGGTTCCACTATATCCTTGTGCATTTTAGGTATTCCGAAAAAAGAGGGTATTCTTGATTTAACATTCTTAAGGTAGGAAAATGTACTAAAACAAATAGAACCATCTAGTAACATGTCGTTAAGGGGTAAGTCTATCATGTTATAGGCTATATTTATCTAATTTCTGGAGGCAGAAATATATTTGTCATCGTCATTTAACACAGTTAATATTTTACTTTCATAGATCAATTTGTCCATGATGACAAATCTTTTGGTTGTGGAATGCAATGAACAGGACTTGGATTTTATTAACGCTCCAAATATCTTGGCTGCACACAGAAGACAAGAACCCTGTACAGAAGAACACACACCTGATCCTGGGCAGCATGTTGCAGCTACACAAGCTGACTTTTTAGATAATGACTCTAATACGTCAAACAATCTTAATGTTTGGCTTTGTAAACAAATGCCTTTTAAAGGAACTGAAAACACAAGGCAAAATATCAGTAATACATACAATGAATGTCTTGACAAAATTTATGTACTTATGCTAAGACATAAAACCTTAAATATTGAAAATATGTATTTTGAAGAATGTCTTAGTCTTAACATTGTACTGAAGGGGTTGAGAGTTTTTAAATTCCCACATAATGTTGTGGAAGGAACTGAATTTTATGATGAATTGTTACGTATGTTTGATAGATGTGGGTTTGACTTGATGAGAGCTATGATAAAACGGAATACTGATGAAATAGAAAAATTATTTAAACAAATTATTGAAATTAATGAATGTATTTTAAATGAATTATTATTCACAGTCAACTCAGAAAAAGAAAAATATTTTACTTTGAGGAAAAGTATAGATCACAAATATACTGTTATTATTAATAGAAAGAAAGATTGAGAGAGACTTACTGGAATATAAAGGGAAAATGAGCTACCCTTTACCTAAAACAGAAAGATTAATAACAATGAAGGAATGAATTATGACATGCAACTGAACAAGAGTATGCACTGGATAATGAAGGGATACAGAATTTACAGGGGCAAAATGTGAATTTTTTTTTTTTTATAGAAATGACCCTTTAGAATTTCCACCCCTCCTCAGATCCGAAAGGATAAGAAACAGGCATCAAGCATAGTTTAAACCAATGTATGCACTGGTGGGGGATGCAAGGGGCAGAATAACATGACGGGGGAGACCGTAACAACTATTTCTGATATTGTTAAGGATGGACACAAATACACATATAACTACTTTAACATCTTTAATTATAGTGGTATCAACTTAACACCTAGCCACTTTGACCTTCTGTCGAAGAGGATGAAGTTCATGCCACGTAGGAAATGTGACATAAGCAAAACCATCATTGATTTAAAATTGTTTGCATGTAAAATTAACTTAAGAGATCTTAGGAACTCAGAACCTTTCAGTTGACCTGAGTAAAGAACTTCATAGGAAGAGTACATACCCCACCCACAACTTAAACATTTTGAAATGGTGGTTGAAAATAATTTTATTAAGAATACGTTTATTTATAACATTTCAATAATTGAGAAGTGTATTTTGCATCAATTAATATCTGACAGATACGTAAGAGTATTGAAACCGGACAAGGGAGGGGGGATTGTCATCATGGACAAATTGATCTACGAAAGTAAAATGTTAACTGTGTTAAATGATGATCACAAATATATTTCTGCCTCCAGAAATGAGATAAATATAGCCTATAACAGGATAGACTTGGCCCTTAATGACATGTTACTAGATGGTTCTATTAGTTTTAGTACATTTTCCTACCTTAAGAATGATAAACCAAGAATACCCTCTTTTTTTGGGATACCGAAAATACACAAGGATATACAGTAACCACCTTTGAGCTTGATTGTTTCAGGAGAAGGATCAAAAACAGAACCACTAGCTAAGTTTGTAGATTTTAAAGTGAAAAATCTTTAGTTAAATGAGAATGAAATCCTGAAGGACTCGGGATTTATTTAAGAAGTATTACACCAAACTTATTCAATAAGGATATCCTCTTTGTAACTATTGACATAGTCAACTTAATCAGTGTTATACCTCATGACAATGGCCTTCAAAGGTTTGAAGAAGCCTTGGCTACAAGAGGTGGTTTAACAAATAATGATTTTCATGTTTGCATTGATCTAATGGACCTCGTTCTTAAAACCAACTATATCTACTTTGAAGGAGAATTTTTTCACCAGTTGTAGGGTGTTGCTATGGGGGCAAGTTGTGCCCCCACCTTTGCAAACATAGTTCTCTCTATGTGGGGACAAAAATTCATATCTGAATCACAATACATGCCTTGCTGGTCCCTCTATAAGAGATATCTGGATGATATCTGCCTTTTTTGGGTTTACATATGACATCAATGCAGACAAAGTCGACTATTTGGATGTCACTATCCATAAACTGGATAATAAGTGTAAGTTCACCATTCATAGGAAAAAATAACTTTTTCCAAAATAACTTTTTCCAACTTCTTCCTCTATTTTTCAAGTGCAGGCCCTATGCACCAGAAGAGAGGAATGGTCAAAGGACAAACGGTAAGGGCTAGTAGAATGTGTTCATTGGATATAGACTTTAAAACTGAACTTTTACTGTTAGAAAATATGTTCATGGAACGTGGATACCCCTCAACCCTGATTAAAGAAATCAGAGATGAAGTTACTAAGCAGGGGGCTGAGAAATATGGCCCCTATTTTGGGTATTAAGAATACTGGGGGTAGGGATGATATTCCTAAACTGTTTAATAATGAGAATGTCAACCCCTACCAGAGGGCTTTTGTTACTGAATATAACAGCGATGCCAACCTTATCAGAAAAATAGTTCTAAGTGAATGAGACAAATTTATAAGGTTGACTGACATTAGTAAACTGTATAATAAGACAGTAGACATAATTTTTAGGAAAGGACACAATATGAAAAATATACTGAAAAACCAAAGTTTGGTCAAAGGAAGGAAGGACATGACTAAAAGGAAAGGCACTTATAAATGCGGTGCATGTCAACAGTGCCAGTATATCTCTAATAAAGAAAATATTTTTATTAGTAGTCGTAATAACTTCATAGAAGGTAAAGTTTATTCCAACTGTAACACCTCAGGAGTGGTATATTTAGCTCAGTGTAAACCATGTGGAGCGTTCTACGTATGAAAAACTGAGCGGACACTTAAGAGAAGAGTTTATGAACACTATTAGGACATACCTAATAATAACATTAATTATGCACTTTACAAGCACTCCTTGGAATGTAACCAAGCTACGTATTTTTTTTTTGTCCTTGAATGGATACCCAAGAATAGTAGGGGTGGCCTTTGGGAAACAACCATAGAATTTAAAGAATTATATTGCCAGGTTGTACTTGAGGGAAATAAGTCTCCAGGACTAAATGACAGCATTTTCATTGTTCCAGTGTTAAAAAAGAGAGCTGCAAAGTTGTAAAATAGTACAGATTTAATTACATACTTACAACACTAGATGGAGCTTTTTGATTAAACTTTTGGCTGTGAGGATTTTATTTAGAGTTTATTTAATTTAACATACAAAGTTGAACCCACTAAAACATTTTATGTAACATCTTGCATGGAATAGGTTTTAATATCATTTTTATTAATAATATTATTATTTATTAAGGTTTTTAAAGGATTTCATTACAGGGATATATACTTTATTTTTTTTTTGAATGGGAATGTAATTTTCTTATTGGCTGACCAAAATGAGGTTCACTATTTAACAGATAGCATTACTTAACTTGTTCTATCTGATGAAGTCTGTTTTTAACTGACCAAGATGCTGTGTGGATAATTTCTGCGTTTATGTTCCTGAATTTGCTTAATAAAACCTGCTTTTATCTTGAGTGTCGTTGTCTAGCCTTTCAGTGCTGGCTGGTTTACTACTTTAATAAGCATACTGTTAAATAATTATCAACATTGAAAGCCTTTTTGTTGTTGCCATGCAGAGAATATAAACATAACTAGATAACGTATAAGCCTTAGGTATTGAAATGCATACGACATGACAGTATTTGTGATAAAGGACAGGATTACAGTATTTTCAGAAGCTCATTACATTTGCTGGAAAATTGCAGTCATCTTTGTAGGCTTTACCCATAAACTAAACAGAATGCCAATCTATCATGTGTGGTCCATAACTTGTACAGCAATCCTTTAAGCAATTTATCTTGAGCTTGTTTCTTGTTTGCTGTTCATTTTTTACTTTTATCATGTTTTCCCCATGAAAAAAGTAGATAGCTGTTGTCAGGCAGCAGATCTTTTTGGGATAAGAAACATTTTTACAAGTGGGGGTATCACAGAGATTGCTACTTTCAGCATGTTACTTGGTACTTTTATAAAGCTGAATATAAATTATAATTAGAACTGCAATGCAAGGAGAACTGGTTTGAGTTGAGTGCTGCTTGTTTTTCATATACTTGATTTTGAGTGGCATTCCAGTAATGTATTTAAAAAGTAATTTATTTTCTCATGCCTCACAACCTTTTTGTTTCCATCTAGATATTACTTAAGCTGTCATGTAGCCATTGCATTAAAATATTGTTTTTCTTCTCCACTTCATTTTGTCTTGATTGGACTCTCATAATGACAGTTTGGCACCCAGGCAGCGTATTTAATTAAAGTCCCAGTTTTTCTGGTTTTGAGCATATCTCCGCCTGTTTCTAGTTGGCCATACCCCTTCCTGTAGGCCCCACCTATTCAGCTGTCTCCTGCAGCCCCCTTTAATTTGAAGTCACCAGCTGCCACTGAAAATACAGTAAAAAAAGTTGGCATTAGACAATAAAAAGTGCAATAAATAGTAAGAATATGCAATAAATAGAAAAATAAGCAAGAAAACAGGCAACTTATGTTTTTTTTAGGAAGCTCAGAAGCCGCTAGTCTTCTGAAATCTCAGCAGAGAGTTGTATTTCCTGGTTCTCCTTGTCCTGAGTGATTACTGCAGTTCTGTGGCAGTTACATTTGCAATTATATCCCTCTAAGTGTTCTCGATTTGCTTCCTTACTCATTTAATTGGAAAGTTATTCTGTGTTATTGCTAACTTAACTGACAAACCAATCTGCCAGGGAATTTGTGCACTGCTGACAGACTGAATGCATGGTTTGACATAGCTACAGCATTATGTTTTTTATTTAAATTTATATTTAGTTGGTATATTTTTGTTGACTGTGATGAATTTTTAGTTCTCACAACACTTTTCCTTTAATGCCAGAGGATTTAAGCACTTCTCTTGTGAATAGCAGTGTATGTCACTGTACACTTACCCGACAAACCAATCTACCAAGGAATGTGTGCAATGCTGATAGACTGAATGCCTGGCTTGATGCAGCTACATCCATTTTTTTTATTTAAATTCATATTTAGTTGATGGATTTTTCTTTGACTGTGCTGAAATTTTGGTTATCTCTCAATGCGTTTCCTTTAGTACCATAGGATTTAAACATGTCTGTTGTGAATAACAGCAGATTACTCCATATTACTGTACACTTAACTGACAAATCAATTTACCAAGGAAGTCGTGTTGTGAGAGTGAGCCCCTGGCACCAACCTGAAGCAGCTGCAGCATTGTTTCTCTTATTTTAATTAATTTAAGTGGGGACTTTTCATCGATAGTGCTGTCAATCTCACCATTTCCCCTCTAACTCAAGTGTTTAAACACTGCTATTGCAAGCAGCGCCAAGCCATATAAGGAGAGGTTGAGTATTACAAACCCATATTGCTTTACCAGTTAAACCAAGAGCAGCACCACTTGATTTTCCAGTCATTCATTGTGCACTTACTGAAGTAATATCACTGTCATTTGTATGGCACTAAACCTGGAGCTCATATTCTACAATAACAGAATGCTCAGGCAATATCTGTGTAATTTAATCCTAGGCTGCCTTTTAAATTAAACATTTAGGTGCAGCAGTATTTATTATACTCAGAAAGGTCAAGATACATTTATATTAGTGTTTGATTATCTATCTTAATATTTCAGTGCAATCACCAGGCTGGTTTTATTAACTCACATTAAAGACATGTTATATTCTGTGGGGGCAAAACGAGAAATTCCTTAAAACAGAAAATACTGAATTAAACTTTATTCATGAAGATGTGTATGCCCTGTACTTTTCTGTAAATGATTAAAACTGTGGGTATTAATACATATTTAGTTATATTATTTTACTTGTACATATTTAAATTTTAATTATACATCAGACAATCTCATAAAGAACAAATCTTCTGAATAAATCTGGGACTTGGCTTAAGTGTGGCAGTTGGCTTAAAGGATTAAGGCACTGTTAATGAGGTGTTTCCTGTGGTCTAGAGAAGCAAGGATTGATTCCATAAGCCCCTGTTGCCTAACTGTGTGACTCTGAGTAAGTCACTTAACCAGATACTGCTCCTAGGCCGAGTGTGAAAAAGGTCCACGGAGATCAGTGATCTACTCCAGAAGCAAGTACAAATAAATAAACAGCAAAATAAATCGCTTGTACATTGTAAGAAATGCAAATCATACTACAAACACAACTGTCCTATGACAGTAATGGTGATGTAAGGGATATTTTATGTATCAAAAATAGCAAACAAATAAAACTGGACACTGGTTGCTCCTGTAAAGCTGAGCAAATATTTATTTCTATAATACAAACCAAAGAATAAAAACACAATTAAATGACAAACCATTCAGTAAAAACTGCAGGAAAAAAAATCAACCAATCTAGAGTTTTCACTGTGATACATTAAAACTTCTGTAATGGAGGCCCATGGGATATATGCAAATGACACCTTGATGAGGACATTAAGTGCCTCAACTACATGGCTTCTAATCGTCTACGGTATATAAGGGACTGGACATTGGGAGGTGAACTCAATATGAATCCTAACCCAGCCACACTAGTGACAATACAGTGGGAAATGATGATCCTACTTCAGCAAATACAGCCTCACTTCAGCATGTTACACAGACACAATATAGTGTACACAAGTGACACAGAGCAGTCATTCTCTTAACATCCCCATGACAGTGTCAGGTTATACTGCACCTCCCTCTGAGGACAGAAATGGACACAGTGAAAACACTATTGAGGTAAATGAAAATGTAAACACTACAAACAGAAAACAGCACTGGGGTAGTAATAACCCTCATCCTGGGGCATGCTAGAGAAGAAGTAAACGGGTTAATACTAAACTTAATACAAAGAAAAACAATAGCATTAAAAAGAAAAGTTGGCATTAACAGATAATGGAAATAAATTAAGGGGCAATTTGTAATTAAAACATGTTCTCAACTATTGTTATAAAGAAGAAAATACTTAGTAAAGACATAAACATGCAAAATTCAACTAGTATATAAATAATTAATGAGCTACTCAACACTTTTAAATTTATTCCTTTTGCAAGTGAGTCACTGACTAGGAATAAAAAGTGACTGAAAAGAAGATCCTGCCTGCCATTCAAACACAGGACACAGTAAAGTACAGAAGAAGAAGGAGGAAGGGCATTAGGTAAGATGACAAACCCTCAAGTAGAAACCAAAATTCAGAATACTGAGTGTGGCTCTTGTGATGATGTAAATGAAAACAACACGTAGTTAACATTTTTGTACTGGGGACTCTATGACAAAATGAACCATAAAATCAGTAACAGCTCTGAAAAAACTGTCACCATATCAGCTTATAACTGTATAACTAGAATTTAATTTTAAGCAAGAGTAAGTACAGTCACATAATCTGTCAGACAGGAGTAAAGGATTTGATGGCTACTTCACTAAACCACATGAAGAGTGGAATCAAAAAAATAAAGCATGCTTGGAATACAATATATACACAGTATTTATGAAATATGTCCATCTCCCTGTCATGTTGCATTGAAGTTCTGGAGAGGGTGATTGATAAACGGATATGCAGAGTAGTAGAAAGTAAGACGGGAGATGAGTAGTTCGGATTCAGATCAGGATGTAGCACAACTGACCTGATGTGTGCATTGAGACTGATAGTTGAGAAGAAGCTAGTAATGAGAAGAGTCCAAATTGGCATTCCTAGACTTGAAGAAAGCATATGACAAGGTCTCAGTAAACCTGATTTTGGCAGTCCTGCAGTGGTTCCCAGAAACATGTGTAGAATTAGAGTAGGCTATGGACAAGGACCCTTTGACTCCAGTAAGAAGAGTGTTTGGTCTCACAGAGGGGTTCACAGTGGGAGTGGGTGAGCATTAGTGTTCAGTTCTGGGCCAATGCTTTTCATACTGGATTACATTAGCAAACAGGTCAAAAGGGACAGATCAACAGTTGCTGTATGCAAACGATGTGGCACTATTGGCAGACTCTCAGCAAGAACTTCAGCAAAGGATAGAGGAATGGAACACAAAACTGACTTCACATGGGATGAAACAGAGTACAGATAAGACAGTGGCAATGGAGGCAAATTGGGGAAATCAGAAGAAGTTCAGAAGTGAGAAAGAAGGAAAGAAAATGGAATAGGTTAACAGCTTCAAGTATCTGGGAGGGGTGATTGAGGAGAAGGGAAGTCTGAATATAGAGGTTAAAGCAAGAATCAGAAGGACAGCAGGTAACTGGCATGGAGTGTCAGGTGTAGTGTATGACAGAAGAATACCAAAGAAGCTGAAAAGTAAGGTGTACAAAACTGGAGTGATCAGTGCAACTGCATGGTATAGAAACCTGGGCAGTAATGGCAGATCAGATGAGGAAGCTAGAGGTGATGGAAATGAAGTACCTGAGACGGTTACTAGGATGCACACTGTGGGAAACATGAAGAAATGAGGACATCAGAGCAGAAGTCAAAGTAGCTCCAATTGTAGAAAAGATCAAAGAGAACAGATCGTGGTGGTTCTGGCACATGTACAGAAAAGCAGAAGACAGTCTGGTAAAGAAGATTTGGGACAGTCAGGAAGAAGACAAGAGGAAATGAGGGTGTCCAGCAAAGAGATGGATGGATTGTGTGAGTGAAGATCTGAGACAGTCAGGCATGAGTGTCAAAGAAGGCAGGAGGATGGCATTGGATCAAGAGAGATGGTAATAGTTAATATGACAGGCCAACACCATGTAGAAAATGGGAAAAAGGAGGTTGATGATGATGATGTCCATCTCCTATGTTATCTGATTATTGTTTCACTAAAGCTACACTATTCAATAACTGGATAAGACAATTTTGTTATGGAAACAAAACTCCTGTTATTACAATGTGGTAGGATTGTAATAATTACTGTGGATAATTTCTGAATTTTTTGCAAGTGAAGGCCTACACTTAAGCCAATATGGCTTTGACTACCTCAGAAAACAGCTTGCTGTTATGGTTAATTCTTTGTTACAAGTAAGGAAGATACGCTTTAAAAAGAATCTAGAAACCTTAGACCTAGTAACACTCTAGGGATTTAATACTGTAATGCAACAACTTACAAAAAGAAAGATTAGCTGTAATAAATATTGCAAGTTAATAACAACCAATTATCACTTATCACAGCATGCTGGAACACTATTAATATTAGTGTATCTGATGACAATGGAAAAATAGAGAAATTATACAAGAACAGGCAAGGTATTGCATTCTGTTTTTAACTCATTCTTCAGTCTCATTAAGAGCTATATCAGCATCTGAGGATGCTGAAATACAGGCAGTAGTTTTGGAAGGTATATCTCAAAGCACAATTCTATGCATAATTGCTTGTTACAGGACTCCAACATGTCATCAAAAGACCACCTAAAGTTCCGCCAAACACAAAAGGACACTCCTTCAAATCCAATAGGAGATTAAGATTATCCCAAAATTAGCTAATAAAAAATGGGCACCTGTTCACTTTATGAGCAAAAATTCTTAAACACTGTACACTGTAGGTATGAAAGATCCAATACAGGTCATACAGACTAGTGTATGTAAAATCAAAATTTTGGACTTAGTGTTAACTAACTGTAGAAACATAATTTCTAATTGAGGTTGTTGAAGAACTGAGTATGTCAGATCACAATGTCAGTACTTGTTTTGTTATACAATTAAGCAGTATATGAAGACATTTTTCTAAAGCCTTTAACTGATAAATTAAACAGCACTTTCAGAAATATTGACTAGGCAAATGCAGATTTTTCTGTAAGCAATGGATAGGGATAAGAGTGCTCTTGCACAACCTTTTACTAAACAACAGTAAAATATATTAAATCTGCCAAAGCTAATGGAAATTAAATAGATTACATCGAGAAAAGAAAAACATGCCTTCAACCAAAAAAAAAAAGAAAAGAAAGGAAAAGCCTTTTTGTTAGAAGTAATCCACTGTTGTATTTCTGTCAGCATGTTGTGGGTGGACAACTAACCAGAGTAGAATGTACGCATTCTCAAAATCAAGTAATACAATGTGAAGCAATATTTCTTTGAACTTTATCAGACTTCATCACATAGTAGGTTTCTTAATTAAAAACCATTGCAATTGGAGTTGTTTACATCATCCTAAACAAGGGGGTGTGGTGGAAAACAGCCCATATGATTGGGGATATGGTTATGGTTCCTGACTGGCTAACAGTCAGACCAGCTGACTGAAGGGGAGGCCAAATCCCAAATTAGCGTATATACACACACACACACACACACACACACACACACACTTTATGACATTCTCTCACATGCATCCACATCTACTCAAAAGCAAATGTATTTATTTATTTAATTTAAATTTGTTTACTGGGATAGTCCGACTGGATACATGTCCATTTTCAGCGGAGGCCCAGGGAGAAAAGCTCCACATAGACAAACTTACATGGATTACAATAGAAGTTAGCAAACAATTATAAAAACAAAGTGATTGTATACAATGGCTTAGTAGTGTTCCCTAGTAGGGACTCACAATTCTCATGGACAGACACAATTAAAAGTAAGATATATCAAATTGGAAGCAGAGCTTGGTGACGTAGTTACAAGTTATGATACTTACAGAATATGCTTCTAGTTTATAACTTAGTCAGGGTTGGTACATGGGCATAGTCAATTCACTTTGAGATACTGTTTGAGATTTTTTGAAGACACTTTTGGAGGATTGTAGTGTTATATAGTTTGACAACGAATTCCAGGTTTTGCCAACAAAGTTGGCAAACAGGGATTCACCAGCAGAGGCATTGCTTTGTGGGTTTGGACCAGTAGTTAATTGGCTGACTGTAGGGATCTTAGGTTGCTATATGGCTTAATAATATTTTTAAGTGAGGGGGTATCCTCAGGGTGATACAAAATTTTGTGCGCTATTAAGAGTTGATTGAATTGAATTGAATTAAGCTGGGCAGTTCTAGCAACTCAAGTTTTCTAAGGTTCTGGCAGAGGTGGATTCTATAGGTGGAGCCAGTGGCGAATCTGGCAATATGATTGTAGCTATGGGACAGCTTACCTAATTCGGATTTGTTGAGGTTTGAGTGTACAGGCAAGGCATATAAAAGAGTAGAGAGTAGGTGTGATCGGGTGATTGCAGTCCTAGCCAGTGGGGCTAAAAATGTCTTGTTTCTATGCAGTGATCCAAGCTTCTTATTGATGGTCTGTATGGTTTAGTTGACCTGTAGGTCAAATTTGAGATTATTGTCTATGTTAACCCCTAGCAGTTTTGTGTGATTATCTGGGGAAATAGTAGTACCATTGTTAGATGTGACACAGAATGAAAGTGTGGTGGATCTACTAGTGGGGGAGAAGAGTAGAAGTTTAGCTTTAATGGGATTCGGAAGTAGGCGTTGGTTGGTGAGCCAGATCTCCATAGTGTTAAATGTATTTTGGGTTAAGGTTTGCAGTTGGTTTTTCACCCTTTTTTAGGAATCGGGATAAGTCCTGGCTGCTGCCTGCTCCTTTCCCAGCGTCTAACCCCTGTGTTACCCTGCTCATCTTGTGCTTCCAGCACTAGTCTGTAGGAATCTAAAGGACCCACTCCAAATATCAGTGGTTCTCCTCACTGCATATCTACCCTACAATCCCTCTCTCAAGGACACCAGTAAATTACCCTGCTCATCTTGTGCTTCTGTAGGAATCTAAAGGACCCTCTCCAAATATCAGCGGTTCTCCTCACTGCAGATCTACCCTACAATCCCTCTCTCAAGGACACCAGTAAATTACCCTGCTCATCTTGTGCTTCCAGCACTAGTCTGTAGGAATCTAAAGGACCCTCTCCAAATATCAGCGGTTCTCTTCACTGCATATCTACCCTACAGTCCCTCTCTCTAGGACACCTGTAAAGTATGTCTACTGAATGATTCCTGCCAGAAAGATTTCTAGTATTGTAACACTACTACAGGTGTTAAAGCAAGTCCTGAGCTAGGACAGCCAGCAGCCTCTACCCCCCCTTTTCTGTACCTTCACACCCTCTCTCCTCCATCCTCTATAGAAACCCCTTTTGTCTAGCACCCACTTTTTCTTGTTGTACTCCAACTAGCTCCCACTCATATTAGCCTGCAATATTAGACCTGTCCATTAGGTGTCACCCTTATCCCATATATACTCTCCTTCTTATCATCTCTTATGCCCAGCTACTTACCTTAATTTCTCGTTTTGTCCTTGAATTGCTATTTAGTCCTCTCACTTTACCCCTTACTTCTACTGTCTACATCAACCATTTCTAGGCTCAATTCTCACTGTCCTTTACCCACGTCTGACTTTTCCAACTTAACTTTTGGAGACAGTCCTACTGATTGTTTTTTTATAACTGCTCCAGTACCTGTCTCTACCCGTGCCGTTCGCCCTGCGGGCTCACTCCTCTCCCTTCCCTACCCCCAATTCCCACCCACCCCAGGGATCCTACTCTTATACTTATTAACCACACCTATTCCTCTTCCCATTACTCTCTACACACTTTACCATTGGCCATCTTCTCTCATATCTGCCTTCTCTATTACCACTCCCCTTCAATCTTACCACACCCTTCTCCTTACCCCCCATCCTCACCCTTTATACGTCTAAATTCTACATACAGACATCCAATAGTTAATTCTTCCAATATATAAACCACCCACGCCATTATA
The DNA here is from genome assembly GCF_019279795.1 of Protopterus annectens. Classification (NCBI taxonomy): domain Eukaryota; kingdom Metazoa; phylum Chordata; order Ceratodontiformes; family Protopteridae; genus Protopterus; species Protopterus annectens. The sequence continues at coordinate 731,079,794 of NC_056730.1, forward strand.
TGTCCTACTTTTATTGACACTTTTACTACTACCTCTTTTAACCTTTGCCTACTTACTCACCTCTTATGAACACCCACTATATCCACACCCTCACTACCCTAATAAGGAAAGCAACTCTCCATCCATACCACTCCTTTATGTCCATGCAAATATAACATCTTCACCCAACTACCTACTTGCAAAGTATCACAGAATACTACACATTAAATATAACACACTAAATCTCAGGAAAGGTCTACTTCTATACAGCAGATTCCCGAACCCAAGCTATCTAGGACTACTACTCTCATTGAAGGATGGTGACATCCACCTTAACCCAGGCCCAACAACAACTCCTATCACTCTCCACAACCACAGTCACCTATGTATTCCCTTACTAAACCATCTAACTCCCTCCTAGTAGCTTTTCTTAATATACGTAGCATTAACAACAAAGTAACTCAACTCAAAGCTCTAGTAGAAGTCTACTCTGATATTCTCTGCTTAACAAAAACATGGTTAAAACCTGTAACCAAAGACAATGAAATCATCCCACCTAAATATAATATCCTGAGACTTGACTGAGTAGCCAAAAAGGGCGGTGGGGTAGCTATTCTATTTAAATCTGGCTTACAGTTAACCACATACGACTGTAAAATACCTCTAGATTCCAATGCAAATATTCCCATCTCCAAACTTCATCTTAACAATGCCAAATCCATCTATATTACCAGTATGTATCTACCTCCTGGTAATAACATTGCCACCATGTAAAATATCCTTTGCTGGCTATCCCAACACCTGCCCCAAGAAACCATAATCCTAGGTGATATAAACATTGATTGGAACTGCTATTGTAGCAGCCTCCCTACCACCCACATTAACCCTATATGGGTTTTCACAAACCATTACCTCCCCTACCAGGATAAATAAAGCTAACAAGAAAGCAAACATACTAGAAAGGATTCTCACAAACCAACATCCTCACATTTATAATTCTGGAACCCTCCCTGATGATATAAGTGATCACTAACTTACCTACATCACCAGGCATAAAGCCAATACTCCCATTCCAACATCTGTCAGAAATATCAGATCCAAAAAGAACTTTAACCCTGATGTATTCCAAAAGGAACTAAGAGCTTGCAATTGGTCTCCCTTAAGACACCTCCCTTTAGAAGAAGCCGTGAAATACTTAAACTCTAACTTCCTTGCCATTCTTAACCACCATGCTCCAACCAGATTAATTAGAATTAAAACCAATTCTGCCCCATGGCTTTCAAAAGAAACCAAACACAAAATCCATCTTAGAAATAAATATTGGGCCAAATGGAGAATGACTAAAAACCCTGTAGACCAACAAACCTTTAGACAGTTAGAAAATGACACTAAGAAAGCTACACTCTCTGATAAAATAAACTACTACCTACAATTTCAACAAGCTAACCAAAACAACCCACAAAAATTCTTGGCTAGCATTAACCAATTACTCCATCCAGGTCAATCCACTACACCAAACCCTCAAAATACTGACCACAAAACTCCCATGCATAGAACAAATGCCTTCAATACCTTTTTTACTAATGCTATCCAAACACTAGCTAGTCAGCTATCACCTAATAGCTTCACTTTACCTTCCTATAACTCAACCTCACCCCTCCTTTTCATCTTCAACCTGTCACAACAACATATATTCTAACCCTTATACAAAAACTAAAACCATGCTCTCCCTCAGTAGACCAACTACCTGCTGAATTTCTACAACTATCAGCCAAGGCTATCGCATATCCCATTTCCATTCTAATCAACAGAACTATTACCGAAGGTCACATCCTTAGCTTATGGAAAGTCTCCCATATTATCCCCCTCCATAAAGGTGGACATTCCACTGAACTCTCTAACTACCGCCCCATTGTCTCTTTCTCCTTTGGCACAGATCATGGAGAAATGCATCCATAGGCAATTACTTGACCACTTAACCCAAAATAACTTACTTTCCAGCTGTCAACATGGTTTCAAACCTTCACACAACACTACCACTGCCCTCCTTTCCTTTACTGATTGCATTAACAAAAAACGCAACCTTAATAATCTTTCTCTGCACTACTTATTGACCTGTCTAAAGCATCTGACATGGTAAATCACCAGATTCTCATCAACATATTAAAATCCCTGTCATTAGATGCACCTTCCATAAAATGGTTCCAGTCCTACCTAGATAAAAGACAACAGGCTGCACTATGGCACAAGGCTCTATCTACCCTCCTGCCCATTAACCTTGGTGTCCCTCAAGGGTCCATCCTAGGACCTCTCCTTTTCTCCATATTTATTAATGACCTTCATCTAGCCATCCCCCAAGCCACATGTATACAATATGCTGATGACTCCACACAGATATGCTCAGCCACATCCACCCCTGAACTTCACTCTCTTACCCAGAAGATATTTAACACAGTTGAACAATGGTTCACACAGCGTTGCCTTCTCCTGAACCCCCAAAAAACTAAACTCCTCCTCTTCAATCCTACCCACAAGTCCTCTCCTTTTGATTTCTCAGTTACATCGACCAATGGTACCATTATATCACCAGATCCAACCACCAAACTACTCGGTATCACCATTGACAACAATCTGAACTTTGACATCCATATCAACAATACTATAAAACTGTCAACAAAAAACTTGGCTCTCTCCATAGGACTAAACCCTTCCTTTCACCTATAGCCAAAACAACTATAGCTCACACTCATCTAATCTCCACACTCCTCTATGCCTCACCCATAAGCTATCTAAAAATAACCTCAGCAAATTGGAAATGTCCTACAATAACATTGCCAGATTTGCTACAGGCAACCCATTTAGAACCCACCATTGCATTAATATAAAGCAGTTAGGATGGCTTGAACTACAAAACCTGATTAAATTCCACCAACTAACCATTGCCCATAACACCCTTTATAAACCTTCCAATACTCCTATTCTATCTACCCTCATCACCCCCTATAAAAATCTGAAGTCCTTACGGTCATCACACAAGCTTCTTGTACATACCTTTAAACCTAACAACAAGTCTGGGGACTCTCTTCTCCAATGCTGTTGGAAAATCCTGGAATATTCTCCCCAGTGACCGTTCCTCACTTCCTTCTTTATCACTCTTCAAAAACAGACTGAAACTTTTCCTCAGAACACACTGGTTATGCCCCTGTACTAAACCTGACTAGTCATCTATCGCTTCAGATGTGGCTCTGCCTACCCCATACTACTCATGAACTGTTATACCTTCCTTATTGACTATAACTACCATCTCCCTCTAAATTACACTATTTCCAACCTCTGTGGATACCTATTATTGAGGGAATTCTGTATTAAATACAATTAACCTGCCTTCTTTTTTTATTTTTTTCTTTATTATGTATTGTACCTGTATGTTGTATTGTACCTGTTTTTTGCACTGTTATGATTTTTGTCCTTGATGAATATTCTGTGTTAACCTGTAATATGCATTGTATATATGACTGTTGCGGTTATTTGTTATTTTATAATTTCTGTCTTGGAGCTTATCTCCCTGGGACTCTACTGAAAATGGACATATATACAGTTAGACTAGCCTGGTCAACAAATGTAAAATAAAATAAAATAATAAATAAACAGTTTGGATGGGAGGTGGCTGAGCAGATCAGAGTGGAATCATCTGCATATTGAATGCAGGTAGCTTTAGGGATAGCAGTGTGAAGGTTGTTGATAAAAACAGAGAAGAGTAGTGGACCTAGTATGGACCCTTGAAGGACACCAAGTGTGAGAGGTAGCTGGCTGGAGAGTTTGCCCTGCCATAGTACCGCCTGTTGTCTACCAGTCAGGTAGGACTGGAACCACTGGATAGCAGGCTTGTTGAGGGAAATAGATTTTAGTGAAAAAATGAGAAGTTCATGGTTGACCATGTCAAAGGCTTTTGATAGGTCAAGAAAGAGGGCGGAGGTTAGCCTATTGTCATTCCTGTTTTGGTTTATGGCAGTAGTAAAGGAAAGGAGGGCTGAGGTGGTGCTGTGGTATGGCCTGAAGCCATGCTGGGAGTTGGATAGTAAGTTATTCTGTGTAAGGTATTGCATTAGTTGCTTGTGTACACATTTCTCCATTATTTTGGCTAGTGGGGAAAGAATGGAAATGGGGCTATAGTTGGATATGTCTGAGGAGCTACCACCTTTATGGAGTGGGATGACGTGGGATATTTTCCAGAGGGAGGGGATAGTGTTTTCGGAAAAGGTTCTGTTGATGAGGACAGATATGGGATATGCAATGGCATCTGCAGCTATTTGTAGGTACTCTGCAGGGAGGAGATCAGCAGTGAGGGTGGTAGGTTTTAGTTTTTTTAGAAGTGTTTTGATAAAACTATTGGATACTGGTTGGAAACTAAATTCGGGGTGATTATTGGGTAGATTAGGCATGTGGTGTAAGTTAGAGGGGGTTAGTTGATTTGCTAGGGATTGGATTATTTCAGTGAAAAAGTTATTAAAGGCGCTAGCTATGGTCTCTGGGGAACTATGGGTGTAGGTAGCCGGGGTTGGAGTGGTGGATTGACCTGGACAAAGTAGTTGATTTAAGCCTGCCCAGAACTTTTGAGGGTTGGTATGGTGTTTTTGTAGGAGACTTTGGTAAACGCTTTTTTATCCAGTAAAATAGATCTTTTTGTATCAGTTTACGATATTTTAGATGGTCAAGTGAGGCTTTAGTTGTTCTCTAGCTGGCCCAGGCTCTGTTTCTAGTTTTGATTTTAGCTTTGGTATCTTTTGTGAGCCATGGTGCTGTATTTGATCTAGTTTTTATTGTACGTGCTGGAGCATGGGAATCAAGGATACTTAGGAATTTAGTGTTAAAGTGATCTATAGTCTCTTCTAATGATAGATTTTTTAGTTTTGACCAGTCAACTACTTTTAATTCATTTTGGAATATAGCAGCATCAAAGTTTTTCCTGTTTCTAACTGTTTTATATTTGGGCTGGTGAGGGTTTCCTGCCTTATGTTTTATGATATAGGTTAGACAATGGTCACTGAGATCATCAGGGAGAGTACCATATGTGTACAGTTGGGGTTGGTTATTAACTAGGATCCAGTCTAGAATACTTTCCTTGTTGGTTGGTTGGTTTATCCTAGTGGGAGAGGTTATGGTCTGTTTAAACCCAGCTAAGTTTATATGGGTGGGGGGGGGGGGGTCAGAGGAGCAGAGGTGCCAGCCGGTGCTAAAATCACCAAGAACTATGGTTTCTTGAGGATAGGTAGTGGATAACCAGTAAAGGAGATCTTCTAGGGTATTTAGGTTGTTACCTGGTGGAATGTATGCACATACAATGTTCAAGTGCTTGTTTTGGTTAATCTGTAGCTTGGTTATGAGGAGTTCCGCATTATTGAATTGGGGAGGTTAAATGGTGTCTTTATTAACGGTTAGAGTATTTTTGTAAAGGACTGCTATCCCACCTCCTTTCCTTGTAGCACAGTCTAACCAGTGAATATTGTATCCTGTAGGTAGTATCTCACTGTCAGTAGTACTGGGCTTTAGCCAGGTTTCTGTAAGACACAATGTTTGGGGAGTGGGTTGCTAGGAGGGCGTGTAGGTTGGGAATCTTATTGTTAATACTATCAGCCCCCCTACTTGTTTACACTCATAGAAACACTCACCTATTCACCCACATGCATGCTCCAAAACAGACATACACACAAACACACATGAGCACAAACATTTACATACACATGAAAACACATACATACTCACACTGGTAACTCCCTACCTACCCCCCTAGAGTAACCCCCCCCCCCCGGCAGCCATGCACTAACACATAAGCACACACACATTCATGGCCCTACAGACATGCACACACGTCCACACACACATGCACATACACACATTAACAAACCCACCCCCACCCCATATCTTTGCTCAGCTTACATGCAGCACAAACATACTCCCATTATAGTGAATGGATGGCCAGTGTGGTTTTATGGAAATCATTTTTTCTACTAGAGTAAAATTGTACTCATTGAGCAAATCAAGAGCTGCAGACATTTCTCGGAGACAGCACATGGCTTAGTAACATTAGCTACTCCCCTGGACTACCGTATTAGCATCCAGCTTCACCAGTCAGACCACAATGAATGCTGAGGTCCCCATGAGTGGAAAAACTCAGAAGAAGAGTAGACTCTTATTTCAAAAAGCTTAGCATTCTGTGGAAACTTTCAAAATGAAGACTCCCATATTGCACTAAGCCTTTCTGAATCCCAAATCAAATTCTAAGATTTCATGTTTTTCATCTCATCACTGGCTAAAAAAGTACAGCTTCTGTTTATGTTGCTCCTTAAATACTGATTCCCTTCATAAAAATGTAAATTCAGTTCTGGAAAATGCACCTTCCCATCAGATGACACTAACACTGTTTCAAGCTTAAAGTGAGAATTATCCAAGGCAAAATTCTAAAATATTTTGTTTTCATTATTAAGGGTCATACAGTCAATCATCCTCAGATGTATAACTAACATTCTGTTATTTGCATCTGTGACAGAAAATAGTAACAGAAAAATATGCAACAGTTGGTGCTTAAGCTGCTCCAGTAATTAAAAATGGCCATACTCAGCCGGCAACCAGTGATTTGGCAATAGGACACAAGAGACTCCTCTACTGCCCTATAAATAAATTAACTATTTTTGAGGTAAATATCTACCCGAACAAGTGCAGGCTCTGAAGACTTGTTAAGTAAACCCCTTCAGGTCTCTTTTCCTTTTGTTTGACATTTACAACACAGCTAGCCAGTCGGTCTTCTCTACCCATTTTCTTGTTTATTAATATAGGAAATTAGATCCACACTATCTGAAAGACAAATGCTTTTGTTCACCACCCTTAAGATATCTGCATTATTAAAAAAGGTAAGGGACAGACTCTAGTTTACTACTATAACATTTGACTAAAAAACAAAAAGGTTTGAAAAGAAGCATGATTAATAATTAAAGTGAGCAGTAGAGTAATATATTTTTCTTAATAGCAAAGGAAAATAATAATAAATTAAAAGGGCAAACAACGGTCAATAATAAATTAAATTGGGAAACAGCAGCTTTGTTGCTGGTGGTGGTTGTGGATTACAATTAATACTGCTTTTACTGATTACTAGATGCAACACTATGAAATGTGTAGGGTTTTTGTTAGAAATACAAATGTACACATTTTAAAGGTCTGGCTTCATACTGTAAAGGGCTGGAGCCCTGAGTGTGACCAAGAAAATGGTTAGTGGTTCAGGCACTAGGAGATCTAAGCCAGAATGTGAGAATAAGCAGCTTTTAGATTGTCCATCCTGGGGGGATAAGGGCCTTCTGCTTACTGCAAGGTGCTCACAAGCAGAGGCTAGTGTTTCCTGACTGGAAAGCAGGCTACTATTCATGGGGGGGTTGATTGGGAGGGTCAGTTAGCATGGTGATACATCAATGTCACAGGCGCATTCTGCACTCATTCATATTTCTCCCCTTCATACCCACATGATGCCCTACCTTCCAACACTTGCTCTAATCTGAGAGGCATATCTATCACATTAAGACTGAAAAGGTGAGATGTCAGAAAGGTCATGGCAGGATTTCACTGGCCCCTCCAGGGCAGAGGTCAAATGAGTTCATGGGGATATAGGACAGGGCTTACAATCAGCAGCATCATGAGAGACATGGGGGCAAAAATAAAGCCACTAAGGGACCACTGGAGCCATCACACTCACTCAGTGGTATAGCTGTTTGTCATCTGGCCAGCTTTCTCTACATCAGTCTTTTTCAACTCTGGCCACTTATATTACAAAAGCTTTGCTCCATTGCTGACATATCCTCCGCCACAAAATCTTGCACAGAGTGTTTGCTCCACAACTCTCTCTGAAAAGTAATTTCATCTTACATATGACCTGAAATATTATACTTAAGTAGCCCACACTTACTCTTGTTGTCATGCCTGGACGGAATGCTTAGAGATATGATGAAGCATTGTTTTTACCATTTGCTTTGATAGACACCCCGAAAGATCAAAACATGTGATACCCGGTCCTCTTACTTGAAGGTCAACATCATAGAAGTTTTCTGAAACATCTTGATTGCTGCATCTCATTACGACTGTTAGGTCATAACCCACATTTTGGGGTGTGAGACTAGAACTCACAATATTCTGATTATGTGCCCTCAAAGATATTTATTTTATTTGACATTTGTTAACCGGGTTAGTCTAGCTGAGCACAAGCCCATTTTCAGTGGAGACCCAAGGAGAAAAGCACCAGTAATAGATACTGCAGATAAGCATGGAGATTTCTGAGTTACCCTTTAAGTTTTGTTTGTTCACCAGTAGGGGGACAAATTATCATTACTGGCACTCATTCATTCTTTGATACCCACTTTATTTTATTCAAAGTCTGGAAAGGGAGCCAAAGCTTATTTTATTTATTTATTTTACATTTGTTGACAGAGCTAGTCTAACTGGATATAGGGCCATTTTCAGTAGAGGCCCGGGGAGAAAAGCTCTAAACACCACAGTTATAACAAGGTTAAATATTACATTAAATAGCTAACAAAATAGTAAGTAACTAGGTAGTAGATTACAATAAAATAGTAAATAGCTGTTATATTGAATACATTGTATTGATCATAAAATGACAAAAAACAGAAAATAGGACATGAATCTTCAGAGGAGTAAAATGCTTAAATGTTACAGTAGTTTTACTGTTCTCTTTTCATTTCTGCTAAACAATATTGTCTAGATTTGAGTAGAAACTGGGAAGTGGTAGTAACAGAGGTGAAATTCTAGTCAGGGTTATTACAAGGGCATAGCCAGTGTATTCTGAGGAATAATTTGAGTTTTTGTTTGAAGAGAGGTAGGGAAGGAGGTAATGTAAGTTCACTAGGTAGAATGTTTCAGTTTTTGCCAACTGTGTTTGAAAAGACAGAGTCACCTGCCATGTTGTTGGACTTGTTTATGCTAACTAATAGTTTATTAGAGGAGCGTAAGGTATTGAGATTTTTATAGGGGATTATAAGGTTGGAGAGTATTGGAGTTTTGTTAGGGTCATTGAGGACTTTATGGGCTATGGTAAGTTGGTTAAGTTGAAGCTGATTCTGTAGTTCAAACCAAACAAGTTGTTTTAGACTGTGACAGTGAAGGGTTCTGAAGGGGTTACCAGTGATAAATCGGGCAATATTATTATAGGGGCTAGCTAGTTTGAGAATGTTGCTTTTAGTTAGGTTAGTGTAAATTGGTGAAGCATAGAGCAGTATAGAGATTAGAAGTGATTGGGCAATAGTGGTTCTAGTTGTAGAGGTAAGGAAGGGTCTAATCCTATATAGGGAGCCCATTCTTCTGTTTTTTATAGTGTTGTTAATGTAAGGGTTAAAGGTAAGGTTGTTATCTATTGTAATTCCAAGGAGTTTAGTGTTGGAGTCAGGAGAAATGAGGATCCCATTATTAGAGATGACTGAGAAGTCTAATGGTGTGGACTTACGGGTAGGAGTAAAGAGTAGGAGTTTTGTTTTTTTGGGATTCAAGAGGAGATGATGCTTTAAAAACCATGATTCTACTGTGTTAAACACCTTCTGAGTTATAGATTGTAGTTCAGAAGGAGATTTGGCTGTGCAAATAAGTGTGGAATTGTCTGCATATTGTATGCAGGTAGCTTGTGGAATAGCTAAATGCAAATCATTTATACATATAGAGAAACGTAGACGGCCTAGAACTGAGCCCTGGGGGACACCCAAGGTGACAGGCAGGAGGGATGATAGATTATTCTCCCAGAGCACTGCTTGCTGCCTTTTGCTGAGGTAGGAAGTGAACCATTGTACTGCTAGTGAGTCAAAGGAAAGAGATTTTAGTATATTTATAAGCAAAGGGTGGTTAACCATGTCGAAAGCTTTTGAAAGATCAATAAAGAGAGCCGAGGAGAGAATGTTATTATTACGGTTTCTGTTGATAGAATCAGTGAAGGAAAGAAGGGCAGACGTGGCGCTAGGGAATGGCCTAAAGCATGCTGGGTATTGGCTAGTAAGTTATGTTGAATTAAATGGTTCAGTAGCTGGTGATGAATGCATCTTTCCATGATTTTAGCTAAAGGAGATAGTAAAGCTATAGGTCGGTAGTTGGAGTATTCATTCGAGTTACCCCCTTTATGTAGAGGTATAACATGAGAAATTTTCCATATGTCTGGGATGGTTCCTTCCTTAATGGTGCTATTTATAAGAATCAATATGGGATAGGTTACAGATGTAGCTGCTTTTTGTAAATATTCAGCTGGGATCTGGTCAGCAGAAGGAGTACAAGGCTTCAGTTTTTGAATGAGTTTGAAGATAAAAGTAGTCGAGATGGGTTGTAATTTGAAATTGGGAATAGGGCTATTATTGGGGATAAGAATGCTAGCGTTATCAAAGGATAGTTGGCTGGCTAGGGATTGTATGGTCTCAGTAAAGAATGTGTTAAAGGTGTTAGCAATTTCAATTGGGGTCTTGAGATTAGTGTCTGCTGGGCTTGGTGTACTGGAGTGACCAGAGTTAAGGAGTCTATTGATACTTGCCCAGAATTTCTGAGGATTATTTTGCTGTGTTTGCTGCATTTTATAGTAGAAGTTTTTTTTATCTGAGAGTATTGCTTTTTTTGTCAAATTTTTCAGTTGTTTAAATACTTGTTGATCTGCTATAAGTTTAGTACATTGCCACCTATTCCAGGTTTTGTTTCTGAGTAGGATTGTTTGCCTGGTTTCTTTAGAAAGCCAAGGAGCTGGTTTTGATCTAATTCTAATGGTACACTTAGGTGCATGGTGGTCTAGGATAGTTAAGAATTTAGAGTTAAAGTATTTGACAGCCTCTTCAAGTGGTAGATCTTTTAGGGGAGACCAATTACAAGCAGTAATTTCATTTTGGAATAGCTGTATGTTAAAATTCTTGTTGCTCCGAATTGAGCAAAATATTGTTGGTTGGGCAATAGCAATCTTTTCCCTGATTATGTAGGTCAGGGAGTGGTCACTTACATCATCGGGTAAGGTCCCTACCTTATAAGTTTGTTGAAAATTGTTTATAAGAATCCAGTTTAAGGTAGTCTCTTTTTTATTTGGTTTGTTAATTCTAGTGGGGGAGGTAATGGTTTGAGAGAAACCATGAAGGTTAATATGGGAAGTGGGATGGTCAGTATTGATACTTTTCCAATCAATATTAAAGTCACCTAGAATTATGGTTTCTTGCAAGCAGGAAATCATCTCATAAGCATTCAACACAGTATAATTTCTTCTGATCATATCTGTACAGTGTATTAAGAAATGCCAGTCCAAGGAGATTTGGGACTGATAAACTGAATGGGGAGGACAGAATGAACCAATAGCCATCCAGGAGGCTGACTACACACCATACAGCTTATGACCATCTTTAAAAAGCCCTTTCTTACCTGCCATTTCTTGGCATCAGAACCTTACTGTTTCCTGTCAATTCACTGGGTTTTAAAAGCCACCATTTGCAAATGAGTTAAAATCATTTTGATTACTGCTATCTGTTGCCCTGCACTGAGGACATGTGCATAAAACAGCCCAGAACAACAGAACATGAACTGGTAATGCCAATCTTAAAAGGCATCACATGGGGTGTAACCTACACATGAGGGAGCGCTTGTCTCATGGGACACGATCACTGGACCAGGCAATGTCATTTTCACTGTAGATTGCTGGAATGATATAAGATGGTACAATTTTACTGAGTACATTGAAAAGCATAAGTGATTGCAATGTGGCACATACCCTCCCTAAAAAAATGTAGGACCTCAGTAAAGTAAGTCTCCCCTGTGGGGTGGTGCTTGGGGCTGGAGGTCCAACAGCACCCCACCCCACCCCACCCGCCCACCATCACCACCAAACATATACACGATGAAATGAATTCGGTCACAGCTAAAGACCAGAGGAGAATCAGAAGGAGTGGAAGAGAAAACAACAACTGCAGTAAGCAAAAGAAGAGAACAGCATTAGAAGATTGATGAGGCACACTGCATACCCTCCGCAGTCTCATACTAATATAAACTCCTGTTTTCCCCCATTCCTGAGCCAGCAGCTATATTGCTCTATCCTATCCTTCCAGGTATTGTTAACTGCTGGAACCTATAGCACTTCTGAGTAGGCAATTTGCTTTCTAGATCAAAGGATGCAATAACAAGCACCTTCATCCTTGCTGCCTTCTTCATGGTCCCTTATGGATCATTATAACCAGGCACAACTTCTATCTTTCTGCTGCTCTTATAGCAACTCGGCCTACTCTAGACAATGTTAACTCTGTAAATGCTTCACTTCCAAAAGGCTAATTTTCATCCCTTGACTGTCCAACTTACTTCCTTTGGTTAAACAGACTCACATTACTAAGATCTCTCCCATATTCTCCTGGTCACAGCTTGGCCTGCTCTAGTTAGTGTTTACTCTGTGACTGACTCACATCCAATAGGTTCATTCTCATCCTTTGTCTGCCCAACCTACTTCCTTTGGTGATCCCGACCCACATAACTGTGATCTCTCCCAAATTCTCCTGGTCAAGACTCCTCACCTACCCCTGTACTTAGCTTATTTATTTGCTTTAATTAATTGATTAGTTAAATCTCACTTCCCTCCACTCCTGGCATTTGCTTCATATACTTAGCCTTCAGGTGTGCCATTATCTCCTCTTCCATCAAACTTCTCTTAATACTCTTCTCTTCTTTCTCAACTCCACTCATCTTGTTTACTGGAACTGTTTTTTTCTCCTCCACTCCTCCTTCTAGCTCCTGTGTAACAAGTTTCTCCTCTTGTATTTATACTGCCCCTCATTGTACTTTTCTCCTACTACTATTTCCCCCTCGTACTTTCTTTCTTGTACCCTGCTCCTGTCTGTGCTTTCCCCTTTCTTGTCTGCAGTTTTACCCCCCCCCCCACCTCACTCCTCCTATTTCTCTATTCCTCTGCTATGTCAATCCATACTTTCTCCTGGTACTCCTCTCCCTGTCATGATTTGGCCATTATGTCTCCCTGTTCTCTGCCGTCTTTCTTCCATGCCCCTCCTTCCATCTTTTTTCTTTCCTGCATCATTCACTTCTGACTCAGTTCTCTACTTTAATTGCATCCACTAGCTGTCTGAGATCACAGATATGCCTCTGTAGATGCCCTAAAGTATTGTGATTCTTGTTTCCACAATTCTTCAACTCACCCTGCCTCCCCATGGCCTGCATACTTAAATGTTCCTTCATACACCCTGCAACCCCTTCCTCTAGCCCATGGTAAACCATGCCCCCTGCTAGTCCCTTGCTTTAGCACTGCAAAAATCTTTTTTTTTCTTACTTCCTACAGCTACCTGCAGGTAGCACTTAAGGTGCTGTTTTATTTAATCTCTTGTAATGCCTTGTGCTGAATACTTTAAAGTAGTCTGTTTTTTTTTCTTTTTACAATGTGCTGGCTCTAGCTGGAGCTCTCAGAATGATACTGTCCACTTCTCATATACCACTTCATCTGGAGCTGAGTATCTGGCATTAGGGCTGAGCAAGCTGTACGGCACTTCCTTCCTCAGACCAATATCCAATCATAGTCTGACTAGCTTATCTGTGGAGAGGAACTTCCCCTGTGTAGTAAGCCACATTCCATGTTGGTGTCTCGCTTTATTGTTGAAAAAGATCAGTTTCCTCAGTTCTCCTGGTGCCTAGTGGTAGTAGGACTTAAGAGTATTTTTTATTTATTTCCTAGTTCTCCTTCTGCTGAGTGATTATAGCAGTTCTGTGGCAGTTACATTTGCAATCAGGTCCCTCAAAGTGTTCTCGGCTTGCCGGCTTACTCATTTAACTAGAATGGTACTCTGTCATTGTGAAAGTAACTGACAAACGAATCTACCAGGGAATTTGTGCATTGCTGACGGACTGAATGCCTGGCTTGATGCAACTGCAACATTAGTTTTTTATTTAAATTTATATTTGTTTGGTGGATTTTTCTTTAACTGCGCTGAATTTTTGGTTATCTCTCAATGCTTTTCCTTTAGTACCATAGGATTTTAACATGTCTGTTGTGAATAGCAACATATTACTCATGTTACTGTACAGTTAGCTGACAAACCAATTTACCAGGGAAGCTGTGCTGTGAGATTGAGTCCCCGGCACCAACCTGAAGCAGCTGCAGCATTGTTTCTTTTATTTTAATTAATTTAAGTGGGGACTTTTCATCGATAGTGCTGTCAATCTCACCATTTCCCGTCTAACTCCAGTGTTTAAACACTGCTATTGCAAGCAGTGCCAAGCCATATAAGGAGAGGTTGGGTATTACAAACCCATATTGCTTTACCAGTTAAACCAAGAGCAGCACCACTTGATTTTCCAGTCATTCATTGTGCACTTACTGAAGTAATATCACTGTCATTTGTATGACACTAAACCTGGAGCTCATATTCTGCAATAACAGAATGCCCAGGCAATATCTGTGTAATTTAATCCTAGGCTGCCTTTTAAATTAAACATTTAGGTGCAGCGGTATTTATTACAATCAGAAAGGTCAAGATACTGTTACATTAATGTTTGACTGTCTTAATATTTCTGTGCAATCACTGAGCTGTTTTTATGAACTCACATTAAGGGCATATTCTATTCTGAATGCACATTCCTATGGTGGCAGAAAAAAGGAATTCATTAAGACAGATATAAACTAAATTAAACTTCATTCATGAAATGTGCACTTTGAACTTTTCTGTAAAGGATTAAAAATGCAGCTATTAATAAATATCCCTTTATATTATTTTAGTTGTACATACTTGGATTTTAACAGTCTGAGTTTACCAAAGTTCAGATTTCAGTAATGTTACAATAAAGGACTTCTACAATTTTGCATTAGAGGATCTCATACAGAATAAATCTTCTGAATAAATCTGGTAATTAGAATAAGTCTGGCAGTTAACTTAGAGGACTAAGCATTTGTTAGCAAACTGTTTACTATGGTCCAGAGGTGCAAGGTTTGATTCCTTTAGCTTCTATTGCCTAACTGTGTGACTCTGAGCAAATCACAAACCATTCACTAAAAACTGAAAGAAAAACTCAACCAAGTTATAATTTTTACTGTGTGATACCTTAAACCTCCTGTAATGGAAGGCCATCAGATATATGCAAATGCCCCATTAAGACCATTAAGTCTTTTGGCTACATGATTTCTGAATGTCCACAGTATATAAGGGACTGGACTTTGGGAGGTGAACCCAATATGAATCCTAACCAGCCGCACTACTGACAATACAGTGGGAAATGATGGCCCTAATTCAGCGAATACAACCTCACTTCAGAATGTTACACAGACACAATATACTGTACACAAGTGACACAGAGCAGTCATTCTCTTAACATCCCCATGACAGTGTCAGGTTATAATGCACCTCCCCCTGAGGCAGAAATGAACACAGTGAAAACACTATTGAGGTAAATGAAAATATAAACAATTTAAACACTGCAAATAGTAAACAGCACCAGGGTAGTAATAATCCTCATCCAAGGGCATGCTAGAGAAGAAGCAAACGAGTTAATACTAAACTTAATACAGGGAAAAGCAATATCATTAATAAGAAACGTTGGCATCAACAGATAATGGAACTAAATTAAGGGGAAATGTGTAATCAAAACATGTTCCCAAATATTGTTATAAAAGAAGAAAACAGTAAAGACAGCAACTAGTATATGAGCTATTCAGCACTTCTGAATTTATTCCTTCTGCATGTAAACCACTGGTTAGATGGCAGAAAGGAAAATGACTGGATGGGAGAAAGGAAATTCACTCCGGGGATCACGTCAATCGCCCTGCTAGACAGGGGTCCAGGGAAGTAAACAGTGTGGGAAGAAATAGCCAGGGAATTGTTATGGCTAGGCTTGTATAGGCCCTAGGGCCGATAGCCTAGTACCAACCTATGAATAAAAAGAGACTGAAAGAAGATCCTGCCTGCCATTCAAACAAAGGACACAGTAAATTACAGAAGAAGGAGAAGGAAGGGAATTAGGTAAGATGACAAACCCTCAAATAGAGACCAAAATTCAGAATACTGAGTGTGACTCTTGGATGATATAAATGAAAACAACCTGTAGTTAACATTTTTGTACTGGGGACTCTATGACAAAATTAACCATATAATCAATAACAGCTTTGAAAAAAGTGTCTGTTACCATACCAACATTAGCCAGAGTTAAGCTAAATGAATAACAGAACTTGTTACATAATTTGTTATAAGCGAGGGTATGTACAATCATAATTTGTCAGACAGGAGTAAATGTTTTGATAGGTACTCCCCTAAATCACATGAAGAATGGAATCAAAGAAATTAACAAAACATGCTTAGAATATAATATACACACAGTGTTTATGAAATATGTCCATCTCCCATGTTAACTGATTATTGTTTCACTAAAGCTCCACTATTCGATTACTGGCTAAGGCAATTTTGTTATGCAAACAAAACTCCTGTTGTTACAGCATGGGAGGATTGTAATAACGATTATGGATGAGTGTAGAATTTTTGCCAATGAAGGTCTACACCTAAGCCAATTTGACTACCTTAGCAGTAAGCTTGCTACCATGGTTAATTCTTGATACAAGCAAGGAAGATATGCTTTACAAAGAATCTAGAAACCTTAGACCTAGTAACAGTCCAGGGATGTAATACTGTAATGCAACAAGCCTTACAAAAAGAAAGATTCACTGTTATAAATACTGCAAGTTAATAACCAATTATCAGTTATCACAGCATGCTGGAACGCTAGTACTATTAGTGTATCTGATGACAACAGAAGAATAGAGAAATTACACAATAACAGGCAAGGTGGTGAGATTCTGTTTTTCACTCATTCTTCAATCTCATTGAGAGCTATACTCACATCTGAGGATGGTGAAATACAGGCAATAGTTTTGGAAAGTTTATCTCAAAGCACAAATCTGTACGTAATTGTTTATTATGGGATTTCGATGTGTTATCAAAAGATTCCCTGAAGTTCCTCCAAACACAGGAGAACAGTCCTTCAAATATGATAGGTGATTTCAACTATCCCTAAATTAACTAAGAGCAAATGGGCACCTGTTCATTTCATAGCAAAAATTCTTAAACATTGCACACTGTAATTATGAACGGTTCAATACAAGGCATACCGACTAGTATGTGTAAAATCAAAAGTTTGGACTTAGTGCTAACCAAATGTAGAAACATAATTTCTAACTGGGGTTATTGAAGAACTGAGTATGTCAGATCACATTGTTAGTACCTTTTGTAGTTACACAATCAAGCAGTGTAGGAAGGAAAAAAAATTCAACTATAAGGCCTTAAACTGATAAAATTAAATAGTACTCTGAGAAATGTTGACCAAACAAATGCAGATTTCTTCTGCAAGAATTGGATAGGGATAGGAGTGTTCTTGCACAGCCTTTAGCTGAATAACAGTAAAACATATTAAATCTGCCAAAGCTAATGGACGTTAAATAGATTACATTGAGAAAAGAAAACTATGCCTTCAACAAAAAAAAAAACGAAAAGCCTGTTTTTAGAAGTAATCCACTGATTTATTTCTGAAGGCATTTTGCAGGTAGACAGTTAACCAGAGTATAATGTACATGTTCTCAAAATCAAGTAATAAAACTGTGAAACAATCATTCTTTGAGCCTTAAATTGTCCTGTTTATTCAAGGTAATGTATGCTAATGCTTTCATCTATCAGACTTCATCAGATAAAACATTACTATTGGAGTTGTTTAAATCATCCCAAACAAGGGGGGTATGGTGAAGAACAGCCCATATGACTGCAAACATGGCTATGGATCCTGATTGGCTAATAGTTGGGCCAGCTGACTGAAGGGGGGTGGCTAAGTCCGTAATCAGAACATGAGTCACAGATTAGCCAATACTCAGGCCAACTGATTGAAGGGGAAGACAAATCACTAATTACAATATGAGTCATGGACTGGCTAGGCTATTTAACTACATATCATTGTTAAGGGACAGAGTGCTACATACCTTTAGTTTTTTTTTTCCAAACTGCAAGTAATAAGAAACACTCTCAAACTTTTGAAAAGAACTAATAGTATGGGCCTGAATTCTTTCAGTGATCTTAGTGAAATTGCTAGAAGAAATATTAGTGTCACCTTTTTTCTACATTTTTGATAATATTTTGAAACACTATTGTGCACCATCTGAGTGGAGGAAATCATTGGTTATCCTTGTATTTAACAGTGGTTAACACAAGCCCTATATCCAATTTTAGGCCAACAACGTTGACATAGATTTTGAAAGATGCCTTCTGTTTAAACCTGTCTAACATATGCTATATCATGAGTCTTACGGATACCTCACAACATGGCTTTGTAAGTGTTGTTTCCACTTTAACAAATTTTATAAATGATTTTTGTGAATGTAGTTAATAACCAGGAATTAACAGTTGTGGCTGCATATCTAGACTTGACAATAGCATCTAACACTCTGCCATATCATGTGATTTTTATCAACATTAAATTCTCTTTAGGTAGACCAATACACAAACAATTATATAAACCTGCTACCTTTCAAAAAGAACTCAAACAGTTGTAATACAGGGCTCATTACATAAAGGAAAGGATGTAATCATAGGCATTCCACAGGGACCTGTCCTGAGTCCTATATTATTTAAAGGGTATCTTCTACCATTCACAGGCCACCATGTGTGGTTTGCTAAATACATGGGTAACTACAAAACAAGGATATTTATAACACTCTCTAACGACATAATAATTTTAAATGAGTACATGGTTAGCACTGGAGACTGACTGAAAAGACCAGATTTGCAATTTAACACATTTAAATGTAAATATATGCTTTCTGGTAAATATACAATAGAAGAATAGCACTACATTGCTCAATAATTTTTGAACAAAGTGTGTTTAATGACCTTGGTATTTTTATACTGAACAGTTTAAATTTTAAGGATCATAATAATATACTTCAATCACAGGAAGGTCTGCTACTTAGGACTACAACAACTAGGAATCCATGCCATCTAACACAGCTGTTCACATATTAGGCTAATTTCAGAGTACAGATCTCTTTTTTTGTGTATTAATCAAAGCTAAGTAGTTATGTTTGTGGTTGTGCAATGCAGCTTCAGTAAATGTACAGCTTGTCTGAATCACTGGACATAGAGGGAAAGGTTACAGAGAATCAGCTTACACAGTATCACATACAGAATGCTGCATAAGTTGTGTCTGTCTTTTAGGGCATGCTCATCTGAAATAAGGAAAGTTGTGATCAGGGCTAGTTTTGTATACAGGTAAACTAAGCGGCTGCCCACAGTGCTGCTCTCAGTTGTACTGGTTAGAACACGTTTACGGTATTTATTTAATTATTTATTTTCTTAAAGTAAAGAAATTCTGACTTTCTTTACTTTGAAAAAATAAATACATGGCATGCTGCACCCCTCTGCCAAGACAGAGCAGCTGCAGTATCCTAGGGAGGAATTGTCATACATCTTTCCGCTGAATTTTTTGGCCTCTTGCTCTATCCCAGTCAGAATCTATCTAGACAGCAAATCAGGAAGTGCATGGGCAGGATGGAGCAAGTCAACAAATTTTGAATGGTAGGGAACATCTGAATCAGGAAGAGAAAGTTGCTGTTGGTAATAGATATGTTGTTTATTTTATTTTACTGTTACTGGCAAACAACTAGATATTTTGGATGGCTATAGTTCTCAACTATCCATGATTTTGTAGGACATTCTTGAATTCGTCTGATATCCTTGCCTGGCTGTCCCTCATAATATTTTTTCTGTTTTTTATTTTATGGTAAACCACTGGGGATTACATTCAGTCATAAATGTCAGACAATGCAGTTACATGCTTCCTATTCATTAAAAATGCTTGTTGATTCAAAACGTGTTGCTTTATTAGCTCAGAGAATTAGAATAACATATAAAATATGCTGGCTTGTCCACAGGAAGATGCTGTGTATTCATCAGAAAATGCTTGTTGATTCAAAACATGTTGTTTTATTAACTAAGATGACTACAGCAACATATAAAATGCTGACCTGTCTGTGTGTAGGGGGCAGAGTATGAATAACTTGTTCATTATTCAGATGTTGCAGATTACTATGACTAGACTACCATATAGAAACGCTGACCTACATATGTGGAATATGACCAGTGACTGCTTTTTGCTCACTATTCCGACTTTACAAGATTACTGCAATTTGTGTGAAACAGTTTAGAATACTTTAATGTTTGGCTACTGTTCCTACGGAACAATGCTGAAATGGACCACCATTTCATTTTTATTACAATCAGATGTCTGAGATGCGCACACAATTAAATACAACTTCTGGCTAGGGATGGGGGGTCTGTCTGTGGAAAGTAACTAACCCACTTGTTGTTTTCTCAGCTTTAACAGACCCTATCTGGCTTTGCCTGGCTAGAGTGAATTTGTAGCTATCTATACAACATAATTGACTCTCTTGTTTTATCAGATTAAACAGTCACTATCTGACTGGCTTTACATGACTAGGTTCATAGATTCATAGGTTCACAAGTGTATACTAGGTTAACGAGCACTAGTGTCCTTATAAAACTAGCCGTGCAACATAAATGTGACCCATAAATCTGACTTACACAGGGGGGTGACAGGAGACATAAGATCTAGACCAGGGTGAATTTCCATTTACCTATCCAATTGGTCCAATTTGCACTTAAACAGGGAAAGGTACAAACTCTGCTTCAAATGGATGGAAAGCCTGTTTCAAAGAAGGCCAATTCTCTGAGAAACATTTCTGTCTCTCTAACATTTCCTATTTATGTCACAAGCAAAATTTAGGTCTTTAATCTAGTAGATCTGATGCTGTTTGTTTTGTGGAAGTGCAAAAGGTTCATCAAAACGGGGTCCAGGGATGCCTTGTAGGCCAAGGAAAGATCCCCTCTCAGAAGTCTGTATGATACAGATAAAAGAGACAGGGCTTTAAGGTAATCAGCATGGGGGATTCAACTGGTGATCACCAGTTTGTAGAGGTGGCGTCAACGATTCTAGCCTCCAGAGTCCTATCAGTGAACCAGCTAGTTATCCAGAGTGTTATAAGGGGGTTTATACCTACTTCTGTAAGTTTATTGACAATGCCCGAGTGGGATATTGTATCAAATGCTTTAGCCAGATCTAGGTAGAAAGTATTCACAGTTTTCCCCTCATCCATTGTCTTAATGACCTTTTCAAAGAAGTCCACCAGATTCAGTAAGCATGACCTTCCTTCGACAAAGATGAACCGGGATGGATCCAGTGTCAGGAGGTCTCCTATGTCTTTGCATATAATTTCCAGAATAATTCTTTCCATGGCTTTGCAAATAATACTAGTCAGAATAACAAGTCTGTAGTTTACAGGATCTGTTGAAGGTCCTCCCTTATGAAGAGGGATAATCATCACAGTCCTCCATTCACTTTTCACGAAGCCTGTTTTATTATTATAGTTAAATAATGACTCCAGTGGTCCTGATAAGTTGTATTTCAGATAGCTCAGGAGGCATCCTGGGATGTTATTGAGGCCCAATGAGGTCAAGTTCTTAGCTTTAGTAAGTGCAGCCAGTGCATGCGACCTAGTTATAGTTGGAGGGGTTACGTTTGAGGGTATCTTTTAGGGGATGGATGGGGGTGAGAGGTGTAAAGCTAGAGCTGGAGCTGAATCTGTCTGCCAACAGGTTTGCTATATTGCCAGGCTTGCTGAATGTAGCACCATTACCCATTGGTTTAGCACATTGCTGTGTGCTGCCCTTGAGGTTTCTGACATAGCCAAAGAAGACCTTATGGTTATCTTTTACTTGGGAGGCTATCGTAACCTTAAAGCTGGCTTTGTTTGACCTAATAAGCCTTCTTACTTGTCTATTTAGTTTGATGAGAGATACTTTTATCTTTATGGGAATTACCCTTTCTGATTTTTGCCATATTTTTTTTCCTTTTCTTGTATATCCTGTTTAATTTGGGATGGCACTATGGCAGTTTGTTTCTGGAGATAGTCCTGAACTTATTTCTGGTTAGTACAGCAGCTTCTATGCAGCCATTGACATGCTTGTACAGTTTCTGAGAACAATTCAGCATGGGCTGCTGTGTTCTTCAGGTTTGGAGGGGCACTGAATTTTGACAAACTATCACTTAAGAAAAGGTAATTTGCCTTGAAATAGTTCCTGTTACTGGTTTTAATGGGATTACAGAACTGATTTTGATTTTGAACAAGGCAACTTTACAGTCAGACATTACCTGGGAGGAAGAGACACTGGGGGGGGGGGGGGGGTGCAGCTTTCTCCAATATTTGTTAGCACAAGGTCCAGTATGTTGGAGTTTCTAGTGGGAGCATTCACTACTTGGTCAAGGGTGTTTGTATTTATGAAGTCCAGGAATCTCAGTGCCTGTAGATTTGAGGCCGTGTAAGATTCCCAGTCTATAGAGGGGGTAATTAAAGTCTCCCATGAGTAGAGTGTTAGGATGAATGGTAAATGTCTCCAGTAGGTCCAAATATGCATTGTGAGCTTGTGAGCTTCCTGGGACATGGAAGATGATTTACAGCTGGCTAGGATATGGTACAGGATTTTGTCTATAGTGATCTGCTCATGCAGGAACTCCAGCACATTATCCTGTTTGACCACCCTAGAGGCATGTTTGTTTCTGATGTATACTGAGATACCTTCACCTTTAAACCCTGTCTGTGCAGCTACTGGTCTAAAAGTGTGGACAGCACTGAAACTGTGCACTGCTGGGGTATCCCTTCCACTTTAAACCATGTCTCGGTAACTGCACAGATGTCTATATTCTCAAGTGTGATGAGGGCTTTAAGGAGTGAAGTTTTTTTTCTAGGCTCCTGTCATTCAGAAGTAACACCCTGAGGTTCAGTTGAGTTGATTTTGTTATGCTGGTAGGTTTATCAATTTGGCATTGCCAAAAAAGGCAATATGAGGTGGATAATGATTTTGCCAGTATTCAAAAGACTAGAGGGGAAAGGTGCAAACCATCCTTAGCAAAGCAGCATGGTCCAACCAAGCTGACAGATATTGGATCCTCTCAGAATGACACCAGAAAGATAGACAGTTGTTGAAATGAAGCATTTTATGCTCATATTGTGGCATCACACTCAGTGATGGTAATATGCTGCTCAGAGCTAGGCTCATACCAGCCTGAAACACACAGTCTGAAAGCTCCATAATGTCTCTCTTTATATAATCCAGGGAGGTACATCTCAGGTCATTTACACCTACATGGACTACGACAGAATCATACTGATACCTGTGGTGCAATGACTCGAGTGTGTGCGTGATTTGGTAGATTGTGGCTCCAGATAACTAACAGTTATCTTCTACTTATCCAGCCTGGTTAGATGGGCCTTGCAATGCTCGTGCCCTGCCCCAGTAATCAAGGAGCCTCAATCCTCACCCACTAACACCAGAGAGGGCATCTCATATGAGGGGAAAGGATAACAGATACACACAGTAAAGTGCAATTTCCCTTAAGAGCAGTCCAGGGCTGGTCACTCCCTTGCTCCCCAGGTCTCCAGGTCCCCAATAAGAACTCCCCACTGGCACAGCTATAGGGTCCAGATCTCAGTCTAGCTGGCAAGCTAACCTCCAGTACCCTCTGTCCAACCAGTGCTTCATGTCCCTGCCCAAGTAGCTGACACACACTTTGAGATAAGTATTTGTACAACTTCACAGACACTCCTGGGAAAGGCTGACACAGATTCTCCAGCTATGCCCCTATACCCAGACTATACGGTAGTAATTACTGCCACCACCAGCTAATAATTATCAGCTACCTTAAAACGGTGTCCAATTATTACTGTGCAATATTAATATCCAATACTAGTGTAACTTAAGCAATCAAGGCTTATTGGAAGGGCTTATTACAGGATCACTTATAAGCATGCAATGTACTCTAGAGCTTAAATTATCTCTACATAAACCAGCCACAGTTAAAATGTTTTAAAAATATTTAATAATAAATATTAAAAACACAAGACAATACTACTACACCACAGTGCCATTCAGGAGTTCAGAGATCATACAGAAACTTAAAATAATTCAGTAGTACGGTTCTGACATAACAGAAAAACACTTAGTCTAATCTTTATAGTCCCAGCTATTTCTACAAGAAAACACACTTCTAAGATAACTTACTTAAGAGAGCAGGCAGTATTGTAGGTTGGATATCAAGACAAAATTGCTTAACAATCTCTGGTTCTCACTGTTTAAATTGAAACTCCAGTTCTGATAAACATTACATCATCCTTTTCACCCTTCCTGGAGTTCCCAGGCTATGCATTAACTGCATTTACATTCTTTTACATGTACAGCAAAAAAGGACATTACACATGTAAATTTGGGTCATTAACTTTAGCCTTAAAACAATAGGTAGGAAGCCCCCATCCAGCCGGACTGGAGCCGACTTGTAAAACATCAAAGGCAGTGATGAAATAATTTTAATTTTAAAGGACCAACAAGAATTGCTTGACTTAGCTTTCTTTACAGCAGATGGCAATGTTGCCACATTGTTTAAGTTCAACATTCACAGTATTTACAAATAATAGAATTATGTACCAAATTCTATTTGACTAGGCTGGCAGCCTTCAGCATCTCTACTCAATTTTCACAGGCCTCAATATATATTACAATGGCGTCCCCTATGACAACAGTCCTAGGAAGTATATTTGCTTGCCTTAGGGGCTTAGTGTTTGGGGCTCCACTGAGATTGACAGTATGGATGGTGTTAGGTGGTGTTTTTTCTGAGTGCCTTTGGGGGTTCCTTTGGGCTTGCTGAGGCATAGTTTTGACAACAGGTGGTCTAGGTGATCTTTGTTGTTTAGGAAGACTGCTTTTAAGTTCCTCAGCAAACATTAGTGTATGTGGTTGTGTTGTGTGCTATGTGAGGTGGGTGTTGTGGGTGGTTTTGACAACCTGATGTGTGCTTGTATGTCACAGTTTAGCCTGCAGTGTCATTTTGTAAGTGCACCTTTTGCATACTGTGCCTGCTTCTTTAAGGAATAAGTGATTGTCAGTAAACATGAGACAATTGCTACATTGTCTCAAGTTGCCCATATCCACCAAGCTCGCTACAGAGAAGTTAGGAAATTGCATATCCATACTGTCCAGTCCTTTGCTTGGTGAGCTACAACGGGTTGGTATACTGGGGTTAGAAGGCTATTAAGGGTGTTTTGTTGGTGCAGACTAATAGGGGTGCTTTACTGCTGCTGATTATACTAAGCAGCACTAAATTCTGCTAACTTTAATGTTTACACAATACTGAATTCTACTCAACTTGTAGGTATTGCCATTCGGCACCCAACTAGCTGTTCCAAGCTTATCATCACGCAAGGTATTTGCTCTATATTGCTGCTTTACATGGTAGTTTTACGGACCATTCTACAGGGAAAATTTGCTTTCCAAGTGTTTGCTACTGTACAGACCTAACCCACACAAATGTGTAAAATTTATAGCAGAACAGAAAACTAATTGAGCCCTCTGTCCATTAAGATGATTACACTACAAGTCCTTTTGTGTATTACAGGACTAAGATAGACCAGGCAAACACTTAATAAACTACTATGTATTTGCAGGATTAATGTGATTTTTGTGAAGACTTGGAAAACCTTAATGTGTCTATTGCTTATAAGGTCATAGGTGTTTACTAGGCTAATGACCACAAGGGCATTTTTAAGCCTAGCCATGCATCCTAAATCTCTGACAAGTTCTGGTACCCTTGATAAGTGCAAGCATACGTAGTTACATGTTATAGTGCTGATATTCAATACATGACCATCATTTTTTTTATCAAAAACATCTAAACTGTGCTCAGAAGGAGATGTAACTACTGAATAAGGGTAGGAGCTGTGTGTAGAAAGAAAATGGCCCTCTCATTGTTTTCTCAGTTTAGATAGTCACTCTCTGGCTGTGCAGCACTACTATGCATTTGGAGATGTCCATAGAAAGCAACTGACCATCTTGTTGTTTTCTCAGTTTAAACAGCAACTATCCAGTTTTGCAAGACTAGTGTGCATTTGTGTGATGTAAACATGAACTAAATTGGACTACTTAAGTAGACATCTGAGACATGCACAGACAAAGCAGCTACTACTGCTGAGGCATTTTGTGGAGGAAATGACCAGTTTACAGCTGTTGATTGCTTATATTCTGGTTTGGCAGGACTACCTGTAATGTGATTTGTGAAGCAATACAGAGTACTTTAATATCTGAAAATTGTATGGAGAAAATGTGAAATACATTATATAGCCATCTTTTTTATCACATTCAGATGTCTGAACTGTACACAGAAGTGGCTTTAACTCTTTGCTGGGGGTGGGGTTGTCTGGTTACCTGGATGACCCTCTTGTTTTTGTTCAATTTAAACAGTACTCTTTCTTTAAAAATATAAGGCATACAATCCATCACAGAACATACAGGCCTTCAGACATCAATGCTGTTTAAGTGGATTTTAATATAGGCTTCATAGTGGTCTCTGTCTGAACCCTACCTAGCCTATAACTGGCCCTGCTCAGAGGTCTGCAATGAAGACTGTTGTGGCTTAAGTTCAGGGCTAGGGATTATGACATTTCTTTAATTTTCCTCCCAAACCTCAGAGGTGTGCACAGGTCACTATGACCTGTGTTGGGCTAGGGACAGTGTGATCATTATTTATATATTTAAACTATCTCATAAACTTCAGAGACATGCACTGACAGCCAGTATAGCTTGTATAAGCAGTGTACCTTCTCAAAGTAATACACTGGAAACATTACTGTGATCATTATTTTGTTTTCACTTAACTCATCACCTAATTTTGGGAGATGGTAAGGAAGCATGTTGTTTAAATGTCTTTTTTTATAAGAAAAACATTATTAATTTAAAATCGTTGCAATATATATACACAGAAAGGAAGAAATTCAACATCACATATTGTTATACAGTGATAGAAATACATTGATTCATCAAGATAATCTTATACAATTAGCACATTAAGAGTCTGGGTATTTCAACAGCACCATTTCAAGGTTATCTCAAGCACTAAAAGTCATAATATTGTTATGGCACAAGACCATCTTATTAAAATGTATATTCATTTCAGTTTATTAATGATGCTATAATATGACTGTTAAAAAGCAAATATAATTTGTATGCAGGGCTGGGAAAATACAGCTTCATAAGCTACAGTATTACTGTTTATTTTAAACTGCATTCTTTTAGTATGTAATAAGAGAGAATAGTGCGTGTTGCATGAAGTGAGGCATGTAGTTATTACAAAAAGGAATTTGTTAGCCTGACTCCTTCAGGCTAGGAGTGCGTTGCTGCTAGGGTAGGTTTCAAACATCCAAGGTCAGAAACAAGACCCCTTGGAAGCAGGTGAATCATGTATAGAAAAGTGTTCATGTGAAGTCTGAGGCGAAAATCATGAGGGATGAGGACATTTGCAAAGTTTTTTTATAGGACACAGTCATTGTAACGTAATGAAAGTGCATGACTAGGTTTGATAAAAAAAATGTATAAAAAATGTGGTTTGTCTCTGTTCAAAGAGACTATTTTAACATTTGCTATAAAGACCGTCTCCCAGCGCTGTAAAAATAAAATCTGTTTGCATATCCTAAAGTGTTGTTTCTGACTAAAGGCATATAAGGTAAATTTTTAATGCTATTTATTTATGACTATAACAATTTGGTGCCGTTTTCTGGATCTGAACTTTGGTATTGCTGCAGGGCAGTCTGGAATAGGGCCCATCACAGATTTTCTGTGAATTCCACACTGCTTTGTATGGAATAGTCAGAGACTCAGATGTGCAGCTATTCAGGGTGTGCAAACATACTAGCCTTGGCAGGGAAATTGTTTTGTAAGGGGAAAAGGGTTGGTTTGTGGGTTTTTTCTTCTTTTTTTAGGCAATTTTAGCACATGTAAGTGCATAACTGTGTTTGTAGTATAAGTGCATAACTGTGTTTTTGTTTGACTGAGTGGTTGTAAGATATACAAGTAATAGTGGGAGGACCCCACAATAAATGAGTATAGTAAATGTATGTGCGCATACAGTAGAATACAAATTAACACAAGGAAGAGCCTTGTGTCGAGGGCGGTACCCTCATAATTGAAAGGTAAAAAGTGTGAGAGATGTTTTTATTCTGTCAATGTATGAATGTATGAGAGAGAAAAAAAAGTTAAAAGCTAAAAGTAAAGTTAAAACAAGTTCATAAGCCTACCGCATGATTGGGACATAGACTGTAAAGTTAAAACAAGTTCATGAGCCCACCGCATGATTGGGATGTAGACTGTAAAGTTAAAACAAGTTTGTGAGCCCACTGCATGATTGGAACATAGACTATACAACAAGTTCATGAGCCCATAGCATGATTGGGACATAGACTATATACTGTTAAAACAAGTTCATGAGCCCACCGCATGATTGGGATGTAGACTGTAAAGTTAAAACAAGTTTGTGAGCCCACTGCATGATTGGAACGTAGACTATACAACAAGTTCATGAGCCCATAGCATGATTGGGACATAGACTATATACTGTTAAAACAAATTCATGAGCCTATCGCATGATAGGACGTAGAGGTATGCGTTGTTAAAATAAATTCATGAGCCCAAAAGCACGTTGGGACTTAACAGTGTCATTGTGTAAAAGTACCCTCATAGGGTCTGAAAAAGTGGTCAGTTCTGGACACAGTACCTATCCGCCTAGCTATCCCAACTGCAATGCTGGAGCTGTAACTTTTGAGCTCGCGCAGGGACAAAAGCAAAGGGGTGCTGTGGAAAAAGGCTGATCAAAACCTCTCCTCTGTTCTGCATGGTGACAAGACTTCCTAGCCTTCCCTCCCTGTATGGTGTGTAGATTACTACAGTTATTTTCTGTCTTTGAAATTGCCAGAATCCAGAAGTTGTAAGGTAAACTTAACATTTTTATTATTACTGATTTATAAAATAAGAAAAATGGGAGCAAAGATAAGCAAGCAAGATCAAATCACTGAAAATGGAACACCTGCATATTTTATGTATTTTAATTATGGGAAGGAAAGTTGTAAATATCTGTATGACTGGTTTCAGCTGACTAAGAATTGCGCTGGTGGAGTATTTTTATTAAATGGAACTCATGATAAGACTACATTGCTGACATTGAAAGACATTTAAAAAAAAAAAGAAAAGTAAGTGAGTAACAAATGTCAGTATTTTATTCTTGGTATACTGAAACTCTTGAAAGGGATAAAGAGTCAGCATTAAGGGGGTTACAGAATGCCAATAAACAACTGTTGCAGCAAGTAAAAGATGTTAAGAAAGCAGTACAGACCAGTAAAAAAGGGATCCCTTTATCCTGTCTTAGCAGGTTTGGCACAAACTAAAAATGGCCAAAAAGCAAAAACATCTAAAGAGGATAACAATCCTCCAGTAGCTACTACACCCTACCCTTATATGTACCGGTATGGGTGGCTCCTGTACAAGATTCTGCTGTTTCTAAGACCTCTGCATTTTTGAGCACAAGGTCAGCATGGTACTGTTACAGCTCAACTTAGTTCTGCTGTTAGCTCTCATCTTTAAAACAGCATCTGCAGTTAAAAAGTTTTTATTTCCTTCCTTCTTCCTATCATTCTCAACAAGCTTCTACCTTTCCAACAAGAGCACTAGTGTTTGACACTCCTGTGGCTCATCACAAGCGCTCACATGATAGGGTAGGACAAGAGGCTATTGCCACTGCAGAAGATTTTTTTGGCACCTTTAAAAAAATGGGGGGGGGGCTAATGCTGATTTGCATACTATGTCTAAATGTTTTCTAACTAAAAGAACAGAAAAAAACACCCATAAAGGTTTAAGGAGGAATTGGAAAAAAAAACTTACTTTGACAGATTTAAACTAGATGCTTCGAAAAGTTACTGCAATAAAATAAAAGCACAGTTACTTAAAAAGGCCAAAATATTTTTTTTCCCCCACAGGAAATGCACTAATAAATAAAAGGATAGCACTGGTAAATTACAAAAGTGTGTCAGGCTTGTAGGCAAAAATAAAGAAAAAAGCCCCTGCAGATTATTTGAGTCATCTTAAAGCAGTGTTTGCTACATATTTAGAAATGCCAGATCCAAATGAACAAGCTAAACCAGCTATTGCAGCTGCCTTCGTGCAGGGTTTGCAAACCCTGTACAAAAAAATCAAATGAAACAAGTGCTTATAGACTGGCAGGAAAAAGACTTAAAGTCCATATTAAGTGCTACAAATCACCGTACTGACTATGGCAGGGTAATAAAACAAAAATAAATCTTAATCCCTTTGCTGCCACTGAATCAAAAAGAACCCTATGTTAAAGTAGAAATAAATGGAAAGCCAATTCTATTCTTGGTGGAACTAAAAACACTAGGTCTGTATTAAAACTTACTTCAGACAGTTAAATACCAGTATAGGAACAAAGTAAAGGCAGTTGGTGTAACAAATGCTACTGTTTCATATCCTGTTTTAAAACCTATACCCATTTCTTTAGGTCTAATTGACAAAAAAGGTATTATTTTCTTTGAGTACAACTGCACCAGTGAATCTTCTGTGTGAGCTGGGTGGTACCATTTGCTGTACACCAGAAGGGGTGTATCTAGATGTTCCAGAAGAATCACTGGGGGAAGTGTTACAATTCTTAGCAAAAGCTGGGAGAAGCCTTTCAGAAGGCATACAGACAACTAAAAACTGCTGCAGCAGGTACCTGCTAATTTATGGGTTAAACATGCTAATAAATTCAGTACATTAAAATCTGCAAAACCAGTAAAAATAAAATTAAATCCATCAAAACCACTCCCCAGAGTTCCACAATATCCACTAAAGCCGGAAGCAGAGCCAGAAATCAAACCTGTAATTCAGTCTCTAATACAGGAAGAAATAATATTACCAGCTAAAAGACCTTGTAATACTCCTACTTTTCCAGAGAAAAAGCCAGGAAACAGATTTGTACAAGACTAAGGGCTGTAAGTAATGCAGTACTACCTACTTTTCCAGTTGTTCCAAATCCAGCAACAGTACTGAGATGCATACCACCTACAGCTAGTTACTTTTCTGTGATAGATTTATGTTCAGCATTCTTTTCTATACCTATTCACCCTGACAGTCAGTTTCTATTTGCTTTTTACTTATCAAGAACAGCAATATACCTGAAAAAGAAGTTATGTACCTGCCATAACGTTCCATGTTAGTTGTCTTCATCTCGCCTTCTTTCTTGCTGGTTGGGATCGGAGCCAATCCTCGGCTCCGACTCAGCCATCTTCTATAGCTCGAGAGCTGTTTACTGGCTCGAGGCTACCCCTTATCCCATGATGCCTAGCGATAGCTACCCAGATCTCATTTGAAATAGCTAACCCCAGACATAGCCAGAGAATAAACCTGTCCAAACAAATAGGTTGAGAATACCTGTCATACTCTCTAAGTCAGTAGAGGAAACAAACCAGAGAACACACAGCCAGTGAAACCAGAACTCCTCTCGGTCGAATAGGACAGGGGGACGGAAGGTGGGATGCAAGAAAGAAGGTGAGATGAAGACAACTAACATGGAATGTTATGGTAGGTACATAACTTATTTATGTTAAGTTGTCTATCTCGCCTTCGTTCTTGCTGGTTGGGACAGCGTCCCTAGCACCTACAATCCTGGGTGGCTCATTGGAACAGACTCTTCAGAACAGTGGAACCAAAGTCAGCTCTGCTCCTGGAGACCATATCTAGCTTGTAATGAGAAATAAAGGTATGAGGATTTGCCCACGTAGCAGCTGACAGATAGAGTCCATGGGCAACCTAGATTGGAAGGCTACAGAGGTGGCCAAGGCCCTAGTAGAATGACCTTTCGGTTTAATAGGTAACTCTATGTTCCTTAATTGATAGATGAAGGTAATAGTGTGAGACAACCACCTGGATAAGGTCACCTTAGAAACTGGGAGACCTTGTTTGCCTAGAGCATAGGAAAGGAATAGTTGGTCGGATTTCCTTATTCCTGTGCAGATAAAAACGCAATTGTCTATGAACGTCCAATTGGTGTAATTTGTACTCTGCCTTGTTGGTGTGGTTAGGGAAAAACACAGGAAAGTCTATAGATTGGTTTAAATTATTTTATGAGCAGACTTTCGGAAGAAATGAAGGATTAGTCCTCAGAGCAACCCTGTCTTTATGAAAAACCAAGTATGGAGGATAAATACATAGTGTCTGAAGTTCAGAGATGTGTCTGGCTGAAGTAATAGCTGAAAGAGTGTCTTCCAAGATAGAAACTTAATGGAGCAGGATGCTGCTTGTTCAAAGGGGGGGCAGAGTTAAAGAAGTTAGTACCAAGTTAAGGTCTCAAGGAGGAGGGGGATCTCTCACTGGAGGCCTAAAGAGAGTAGTCCCTCTCAAAAAAGCTTTACAGAGCTTATGTGACATAATGTTTGAATTTGACAAACCAACATGAAAGTTAGAAATGGCCGCTAATTGAACCTGGATTGTAGCAGAAGTGGACCCGGAATGAAAAAGTTGTGCTAGGAACTCCAGAATTTTGTGGACTGGGGCTGAAAAGGGATCTACATTCCTAGCCTCTGCCCAACAAGAAAAATGCTTCCATTTACTAGCAGTTTTTCTGGTTGTGGACTTGTGAGAGGAGACAATAATCTCACGTACAGCCGGGGCAATGCTGGGAAGCATGGCTAAGGTTGGAAGTGGAGCAACCAAGCTGTGAGCTGGAGTGTTTGGAGGGATTGATGCAACCCGCCTGAGTGATGAATTAGTAGGTCTGGAATCGGATCCAGAGTCCAGGGCTGACCGAGAAGGTAATGGTGCAGGAATGGGAACCATATCTGTCGAGTCCAGTAGGGGGCAATGGGGATCATTTTGCAACCCAGCAATATTGCTTTCTGTATGAGTTTTGGAATCAGGGGAAACGGAGGAAAGGCATAAAGAAGACCCTGAGGCCAATCGTGGACTAGAGCATCTCTGGGTGAGTGACGTGGAATCGGAAGAAGGGAGAAGTAGTTGCTGCATTTGCTGTTGAAGGGGGTGGCAAAAATATCGCAGCAAGGCTGTCCCCATTTGTGGAAAATAAGATCCGCAACTTTCTGATTCAGAGACCACTCGTGAGGCATGAGAATAGCTCTGCTGAGCCTGTCCGCTATGACGTTGGACCTCCCAGGGATGTGCATCACAATCAGAAAATGTTGGGAGGAAATCGCCCACTGCCACAGTCTCCAAGTTCTTCTTAACACAGGGGGTAGGACCTGGATCCACCCTGCTTGTTGATGTACCACACCACTGACATGTTGTCTGTTTGAATTGCAATGGTACCAGAAGGAAGAGAGTCCTGAAGGGCTTGCAACGCTAGGAGCACTGCTCTTATTTCTAGGACGTTTATGTGCAGATGGTACTCGTGAGGCTGCCAAGTGCCTTGGACTGTCCTGCCCTGATAATGCCCCCCCCCCCCACCCTATCAGGGAGGCGTCTGTGGTCACTGTGGCTACCGGAGGGGGCTGAATGAAGAGTCTGCCCTGAGTCACTAGTGGAGAGACCATCCACCAGGAAAGGTGCCTTTTGCATGCTTCCGTAATCATAATCATGTGAGACATGGGCAGCTGTTGGAAAGACCACTGTGTGAACAGAAGCCACTGAAGAATCCTCATGTGAAAGCGGGCCAGTGGGATTAAAAGAATGGCTGCTGCCATGGAACCCAGAGTTTGAAGGACGAACTTGACTTGGATTCTTTTGCTCTGCATAAGAATTTGTACCTGCTGATGAATTGTAGACACCCTGTCTAGCAGTAGTCTTGCGAACATGTTCCTTGTGTTTAAGTCTGCTCCTATGTAGGTGATAGATTGACAGGGCAACAAGGCAGATTTTTCAAAATTTATTGTAATGCCTAGCTGGGAGCAGATTGTGATTGTGTAGTCCCTGGCCTGTAGAAGTTGATGCCTGGTAGTAGCAGTGAGGAGCCAGTCGTCTAGGTATGGAAACACCTGGAATGCTTGACGTCTCAGGTGAGCCGTGACCACTGCCATACGTTTGGTGAATACCCTGGGGGTTGTGGTGAGACCAAAGGGAACTGGTAATGACTGGCTCCCAGCCAGAAGCGAAGAAATCTCCTGGAGCACCTGTCCATCTTGATATGGCAGTACGCGCCCTGAAGATCTATCGAGTACATCCAACTGTCCTGACCCAGAAAGGGTAGAATGGACTGTAGCATGACCATCCAAAACTTTGTTCTTTGTACAGACCTGTTTAGCCTGCTGAGATCCAGAATTGGTCTCCAGTCCCCTGTCTTTTTTGGTACCAAAAAGAATCTTGAGTAAGTTCCGGATCCGTGCTGGTCTGCCGGGACTTCCTGGATGACTCTTTTTTTCTAGCAATTTTGAAACTTCTATGACTGCTTGGTCATTCAGATTGGGTGACACATCTGGAAGGATGTTTTCTTGACTGCAAGGGGGGTTGACAGAAGGTAATTTTGTAACCTCCGGATACAATGTACTATACCCATTTGTCTTGCGTTAAACTTTGCCAGGCTTCTGGGAAGTGAAAGTCTTCCCCCGACTGCCTCCAGAGGTGAGCAGCCGGGCAACCCTTCAGGGATGCTGAAAGGGCTTATCAGAGAAGGACTCTCTGTTGCCCTGGTTCTGCGGACCCCCTCTGCCATGAGGGTGGCGTCTCTTGTTATTGTTTCCCCCTCTGCCCCTGGAGGAAAAATCGCTACGTGTGTCAGGCAAGGCACCTTGGGATTTTCGGAACCACATTTTTCCACTCTTCTGACCTTTGGGATATGGTCTAGAAGGAGTGGAAAACTGGACTCCCACGGCAGAGAGAGTCTTGCCTTCTTGCTCACACCTAGTCAAAGTGTCTTTCATCTGTGGTCCAAAAAGAAAGGAACCATCAAAGGGGGTGTTGGTGAACGACGCTCGAAAGGGTTCCACAAAATTGCACAGCCGCATCCATGCTTGCCTCCTAAGGACTACACCCGTACCTGCAGCTCTACTCGCACCATCAGCTGCATAAGAAATGAGCCTCATGGAGGAGTTCACTATAGAATTAAGAGTCGCCAGCTGGGAAGCTACTTTAGCTTGAGCCCCCTAAGCTGATGGATCTTGAAGGGTATCTCCTAGCTCTTTAAGGAGATCCCTCTGAAGCTGGGTAAAATGGCATAAGTATTTCAGTGACCTCATAGAGAAGGTCGCTGAAGCAAACATTCTCTTCCCATATCTGTCCATAGTCCTAGACTCCTTGTTAGGAGGATGGACAGATGAAGAGGTCTCCGCTAACTCTTTTTTGGTGGCTGCTGCTACCACCATGGCATCAACAGGGACACCTTTGGTAAGGAACTGCTTATCATGGGGGTGCTGAGATGAACTTGCCAGGTCTCCTCGGAGTTGGTTCCACTATATCCGGAGCTGACCAAGCCTTTCGAGCCACCACTGCCATAAGTGGATTGAAAGGCGGAGAAACCCAGGAGGTGGAAGGTCGGGAACCGAACGCATCTAGAAATACAGAATCATCCTCGGTAGGTGCTAGGGGATTCCAGTTTCCCCTCTGCTTAAGCATTTCTAGGATGTCCGAGAAGGAAACATCTTCAGAGGGGGATCTCGGGGACCCTTCCGAATCATCTAAGTCTGTATCAGAAGTGACAGACTCGGGGGAGTCAATGTGCTTCTTCTTGCACTTCTTCTTACGAGGGGGCTCCTCTGAATGATCAGGGGAGGCCTCGGAAGAAGAGGAAATACCCAATGGGGTGTCCTGGAGTGCCAGTTCCCTACGCTTGGGGTCTGGAGGAGGAGCAGAGTTTGGCACAGGCACTAAAGGGGACAAAGCCGGTGGGGCCGATAGTGGAGCTGACTCAGTGGCCAGCACACTCCTCATGACATCGAAGTTGTCCTTGCCACGATGCAGAGAATGCTCCGGTTCCAAAGAAATCGGAATCTTTCTCCGCACCGAGGGAGACGGCTCCGAGGCCGATGTAGGAGCCGAGCTCACCTACGTCGAGCTCTGAGAGGGAGAATGGGGTTGGATGACTGATGGCACCATCGAGGGAATCGGAGCCAACGGAACAGAAGGAGATAGCGTTATCGGAGCCGATGGTTCCACTACTCGAACCCCAATGAACTCCGGCTCCAAACTCAATGGAGTCAGAGGAGGAACATTGATAGAAGTGGACGGAGCCGACACCTGTTGAGGAGGGCTGGACAACATCTTGGCAAGTGCTTGTGATTTCAGCAACCTACTGACCACTCTCTCCACATTGTGATCCGACAGCCTGGAGGACCGAGAGGAGTGAGAAGATCTGTGACTGTGCTCGCTCTGAAGCAGGGGAGATCGTGGGGATGAATAAATTGATTCCAAGGAAGGGGACCTTTGCCTCTTGTGGCTCCGAAGATCCTGATAGAGCCAACAGGGAGACAGCCTTATCGGTACCGGCCGGAACCAAAGTAGAAGGTGTAATCTGAACCAAGGACGGCTCCGAACTTGGAGCCGACAGCTTGGAAGATTTAGGGGATTTCACAGGCTGAGTCTTGGCCGGTGAATCCTGGGGCTTTAAAATACCTCTAAGAATAAGCTTATTTTTACGCTCCTGCAGAACTCTTGGACTAAATGCATGGCAGATAGAACAAGAGTCCTGCAGGTGCATGGCGCCTAAACAATAGATGCAAGAAGTGTGCCCATCTGTCAGAGACATTTTCTGACAGCATGAGTCACACTTCTTGAATCCAGAAACTATGGATTCTTTTGACATTCTGACAAAAAGAACAGTAGAAATACCACAACAAAAAACTATCTAGCAAATACAGTCTACACAAAAACACTATACTAGCAGACTAATACTAAGGGTTTTTTTTTTTTTTTTTTTTTTTTAAGGAAAGCATCTAACTTAAACGGCTAGCCTAAGAAAGAAAGGTAGAAGGAAAGCCTCTAACCTAAATGGCTAACCTGACAAGAAGAGGATGGGGGGGGGGGCTCTCTAAGTTAAACAAATTCTACAAGGAAGGGGAGGAAAGCTACAATAAAATACTAGCTAACAGATAAAAACAAGACTAAAATTTAACAATAAACCAGAAAAAAGGACTATTTCTAATAGGTTCATAGGTTCATACTAGGCTATCTGCCCTGGGGCAATTATAAGCCTAGCCCAATTCTGTATGGCTTACGCCACCCCTTGATTTGATTTACTGTGCCTCTGCCTAATAGTGACACGGGAGTAATCCCTGGGACAAACCTACGATCCCCCATCCACCTATTGAGATTCTTCTTGAAGAGATTCAGTGAGGTGCTCTGCCTCACATGAACTGGAATTCTATTCCAGAGCGAAGGGAGCCTCTGGGTTATGAACCTGTCCCTCCAGCAAGTTCTATTTATTTCTGTGCTGAGGTTCAAGTCCCTCGAGCGTGTGGCTCTAAGGGATTTAGATTTACTGAGGTGGAGCATGTCCATTAATTCTGGATTTGACATAGCTTTGTATGTCAGGCACAGATCGCCTCGAAGTAGGCGGTATGCAGAAAGTTGTATAAAAAAGTTATATGAGCCTGAGCCAGAAAAACGACACCTCGTAGCTAAAGCGGCAAACGAGATCTGGGTAGCTATCACTAAGCATAATGGGATAAGGGGTAGCCTCGAGCCAGTAAACAGCTCTCGAGCTATAGAAGATGGCCGAGTCGGCTCCGATCCCAACCAACAAGAACGAAGGCGAGATAGACAACTTAACATCACTGTTTCCACAAGGATATACTGAATCTTCTTTATTATTTTCTCAAAGTCTAAACAAAGATTTGGAAAATGTGACATTTCCAGGTGGGTCTGTGTGAGTACAATATGTAGATGATTTACTAATAGCATCAAACTCCTTTCAGCAATGTTAACAGAATATCTTGCATCTTCTGACTATCCTTGCAGGAAAAGGACACAAAGTGTCAACAAAAAGAATTACAGCTGTAGTTATCCCTCAGGTACTTTATCTTGATCATTTAATATCTCAGAGTAGGATCTTACAGTTGTTATCCCTTACTCTGAATCATCTTTATTACTTTAAATGAAACTCATCCCTTCTTGACTGCACGTCTAACTAGATATGAACTTACACTTCTTTCTGATCCATCTATTTCTCTGATCCACTGTCCTGTTCTAAATCCTGCATCTCTGTTGCCTACTGCTGAGGATGGTAAAGAGCATAATTGTGTGTGTAACTATTTGCTTTCTCCTAGGGAGGACTTAAAAGAATACTCCTACACCCAATGGTGACATGCATCTGTTTGTGGATGGTTCCTGTGAAAGAAAGAGATCAAACAGAAAAGTTGATCTTGGGAACAGCAGTCTGTACCGAGGAAGCAATATTGTTGCAACAAAGATTAGAGGGTGTTCACTCTGCTCAAATAGCTGAGCTAGTGGCTTTGCAAAAAGCTTGTGGGTTAGCCAAAGACAAAAGGTGGCCAATATTTTTAGAGACATCCATTATGCTTTCGGGGTGGTACATGACTTTGGCAACTTTGGAGAGAAAGAGAGGGTTTTAACCTCTTTAGGAAATCAAATTAAAAATTCAGGGTACATAAAATCATTGTTAAATGCACTTTTGTTACCTAAAAAGCTGCCTGTAATCAAATGTTGTGCACATCAAAAGGGAATAAATGCTGTAACAAAGGGCAATAACTTAGCAGACCAAGCTGCTAAACAAGCAGTAGTGAATTGTTGTAAACATCTTTGTATAGTAACAAACTACAACAGTAATGATGTGTTTGATTTTGCAAAGCTGTCAGCCTTTCAAGCTAAAGCATCACAGGAAGAAGTTCTGAGGTGGCTCAAGGATGGACGTAGAAAATCCTCTGATGCATATGGTGACATCAGGACGACAGACTGGTGGCGCCTGCCTCTTTGCTACCTTACCTAGTAAGGGCATATCATCTACCGGCCCATACAGGTAAGATAGCTTTATTTAATCAAATTACCTGAAGTTGGTATGCCCCTCATGTCTCCTCTTTGATACTTCAGTATGTAGGAAATTGTAGTTGTTGTTGTCTTTCGGCTTTTCCCGGTTAGGGGTCGCCACAGCGGAACTCCGGTCCGCTAATGATTGGCAGTAGATTTTTACATGCCGAGTTGCCAGCTCTGATGCATGACCTTCAACGAAGGTATGCCCATTCACGCATGTCTCCACACAGAAGACGCTTTAGCTGAGAATCGAACAGGACAACGTCTTACTGTGAGGCGACAATGCTACCGCAGCACCACCACCGCAGTTATGTATGAAATTGTAGTGTATAATTAAAATATAATGCAAGTAAACATGCCAGCAGTAAGGCTGCATGTTTACCTCCGCCTTGGGGACCTTTTTTAGCATACAGCTGGACCTCATCCAGATGCCTAAGACTAATCATTTACAATTTATTTTGGTGGTAGTGTATATGGTCTCAGCATGGGTGGAAGTTTACCCATGCAAAGCTTATGCAGTCACAGTTATTAAAAAAATATATATCTATATAATTACATACTGAGATGTGGTATACCCAACATTGTTAACAGTGACCAGGGAACTCATTTTAATAATACTCTGTTTAAAGAGTTATGTAAAGCTTTTAATACTAAGTTGAGTCTTCACTGTCACAACCATCCCCAGTCATCTGGATTAGTGAAAAGGGTAAACAGGACCTTTAAAATAAAATTTCAAAGATATGTGCTAAAACCCACTTAAAGTGGTCCAAAGCCCTTTCCTTAGCATTAATGAGTATGAGGGCCTCACTGAATGCCACCATGAAATTCAGTCCATATGAGATGTTAATGAAAAGACCCATGGCCCTTCCAGCTACCCCTCCAGTAAAAAAATGCTGATTTAACTTTGTCAGATGATGCTCTGATTTGTTACTGTAGGAGACTCCTCAAACTTTTGCAGCAATATCATCAAACAGTAAAAGCAGCATTACCAAAGCCTCCTGACCAACCCTGTCATCAACTACAACCGGCTGATTGGGTCTACATAAAAAATTTTCCAGAGGAAAAACTGCCTCAGTCCAAGGTGGAAGGGCCCTTTTCAGGTCCTGCTAATGACTGCAGTTCGTTGTGCAGGACTATCAACGTGGATCCGTTCATCTCATTGTAAGAAGACTTGTCACGTGGGAATCCCAGACAAATCATCGCAGCCAACAGAGCGAGATCGAGGTGTGACAAATTAATCATCTGCCCATTGAAAAGCTCAACTTCAGTAGCAGTTCATGACAAATCCAGTGACAACAGTTACTTTTGCTTTGTTTCTGCTGCTGTTCCCTTCTATAAGCTGGTCGAGAAAAAACAGTTTCTTGCTGGTCCTTCGGCAATATGCCAAAAATCTAAACAAAACAAACTGCTGAATATGTCTGCACGTACCTCATTATTCTAAGGCAGGGATTCCAATGATTCCTATTCCTGCATCACAGGTGTCATTTAAAAAGGACCTTAATGACATCAGCTTAACCTGGCGTAATGTAACTGATTTTTCAAAGGTTGGGTTTCTTCAACTTGCAACAACACATCATAGAGACATATGTTATGCCAAAAATGGGACTGTACCACTAGGGAAAAGCAAATGTAATGACACCAGGCATGAGTGTTTGTTAAACTCTTTGCACTTAATAAGCTATGACTGGGGGCGTGGCATGGGCATGATAAGTGACCGTTACTACATCTGTGGTGATCGTGCCAACCCCTGGTTGCCTACAGACTGGTCTGGATGTTGCTTTGTAGGCTATATTACTCCTGCTATTCAACATTTCGAACACCCACCAGCAGGTAGACTGAGAAATAAGCGAGCAATCCACTGGACTGAGCAAATATTTTCAATTTTTAATCCTGGGTATG
Organism: Protopterus annectens; assembly: GCF_019279795.1. Lineage (NCBI taxonomy): Eukaryota > Metazoa > Chordata > Ceratodontiformes > Protopteridae > Protopterus > Protopterus annectens. Next base: position 731,120,560 of record NC_056730.1, read on the forward strand.
AAATGCAAAGGACAATGCTTAATATCACCATACTTGCCCAAATTCTACAGGAGGCGGCCAACAAAACTTCACATCACATCAGAATGGCAAATCGAAAAATGACTGAAATGCGAACTGGGGTGCTACAAAATCAAATGGCACTTGATATAATGCTTGCTGCAAAGGGGGGGGGGGAGGACATGTGCCCTCATAAGGAGCCGTTGCTGTTCATATATTAGTGACTATCATGATAAACAGAAAAAACTGTCAAACTACATGGAACAAAGGGCAGTATTTTTGGTAACCAGGAAACTAGCATAATCCAGGGTATTGTCATTGTACTTTTTATTACATCCGTGATCATTTTGGTATTTTCTATTCTAAAGGCAGTGATTACAAGATGTTTAACCTCACCTGCGCATGAAACGCCACTGCATGCACAAATTAATAACAGTTCTATTTTGATAAAAAATGATGATGACTACTATGACGTATTTTATCAAGTAAAAAAAAAATAAAAATATAATTACATGTATGGTAAAAATGTATATTAATTTCAGTTTATTATGCTATAATATGATTATTAAAAAGCAAATATAATTTGTATGCAGGGCTGGGAAAAATACAGCTTCATAAGCTACAGTATTACTGTTCATTTCAAAATGCATTATTTTAGTATGTAATAAGAGAGAATAGCACGTGTTGCATGAAGTGAGGCATGTAGTTATTATAAAAAGGAATTTGTTAGCCCGACTCCTCCAGGTTAGGAGTGCGTTGTTGCTAGGGTAGGTCTGAAACATCCAAGGTCAGAAATAAGACCCCTTGGAAGCAGGTGAATCATGTATAGAAAGGTGTACACGTGAAGTCTAAGGTGAAAATCACGAGGGATGAGGACATTTGCAAAGTTTTCTATAGGACACAGTCATTGTAACATAATGAAAGTGCATGACTAGGTTTGATAAAAAAATGTGGTTTGTCTCTGTTCAAAGAGACTATTTTACCATCTGCTATAAAGACTGTCTCCCAGCGCTGTAAAAATAAAATCTGTTTGCACATCCTAAAGTGTTGTTCCCGACTAAAAGCATATAAGGTAAATTCTTAATGTTATTTATTTATGACTATAACAGTATGATTTATAGGTGTTATTCTGATCACTTCTTTTTTCAGTTTTACATAGCATTGCTGTTAAATTTTTTAATTCTTTGAACGTAGAAACTGAGTTCGATTTCCAGTTTTTTGTTGTTTACATGCTTGACAGCAACAAGTTGAAACATGATATGTTCTATTTATTTTTTTGTTTTGTTTTTTTTAAGTTTTGTCACAGTTTGACATCACAGAGATATGCAGATAGTGGCTGCCTTTGGGGAATACAGGTGAGGAGGTATACTATCCAGCTATATATATATATAGATATATATATAAATATCTACATCTATATCATCTATATATATATATATATATATATATCTATATGTATATAAATATCTACATCTATATCATCTATATATATATATATATATATATATATATATATATATATATATATAAATATCTACATCTATATCATCTATATATATATATATATATATATATATATATATATATATATATATGGGTTCATATGATACCGTCGACAACTGACTAAATCGACAACCGGCCCTGTAGCACCAATTTACCGAAACCGCACAGCATCGACACTTGAAATAACCGACACCGACTCTACCGACAACGCGCTACACCGACATCGCGTATTACAGCTAACGGGTATTAACATGTGTGAGGTAGGGGAGGTATTGCTAAACTTATGTCACTCAGTCTAACATTATAAATACCTCCCCTACCTCACACATGTTAATACCCGTTAGCTGTAATACACGATGTTGGTGTAGCGCGTTGTCGGTAGAGTCAGTGTCGGTTATTTCAAGTGTCGATGCTGTGCGGTTTCGGTAAATTGGTGCTACAGGGCCGGTTGTCGATTTAGTCAGTTGTCGACGGTATCATATGAACCCATATATATATATATATATATATATATATATATATATATATATATCTGCACACACACATATCTATCTATATATATATATTTATATATATGTGTGTGTGTGTGTGTGTGTGTGTGTGTGTGTGTGTGTGTGTGTGTGTGTGTGTGTGTGTGACATTGAAATATCTTATGTGGCCATTTGTGCTTTCATTTTCAACTCATTCTAACACCAAAGGGGGATGCGCAGAAGGTGATTTTTTTTTGGAGTGCAAATAAGGAGGCAGGTACTATTCACAGATATGATTTATGTATCCTCGTAAATATTTGTCTTTATCAGTTTACTGTGAACTGCTATTTTGCCAGCTTTAAGCATTAAGCCTTGGATAAAACTTATTTCTTTCTTAAAATAAAAAATTAAGACACAATTTCTTTTGTTGCTCATTATTTCTGTTAGTGCTATCACTGGATCAAAAGATAAGAAAAATAGCTGTAAACTGAACCTCAGAGCAGTTCCCCAGACCCCCAGCTTAATCCAGTTATTTCTTCCACAGTTATTACGATGAACTGTTGGTTAGTTAGTATGTGTTGAAATGAAGTAGGAAAAAGCAAATTTGAAGAGTATGAATGACTTTCATTAATCGTGATCTTGCTCAGCCCATCACTGGATGAAAAGTTGTTCTAAAAGATGAAAAATACACCTCACTGTATCTAGAGCCCCCTAGGTCTCAGGAGGTCTAATGCAGTTATTTCCTGCATAGTTATTACAGTACACCTTTGTCAGTTAGGGTCTGCTGAAAGGCTACAAGAAAAAGCAAAGCTGAAGAGTAACCCTGACTTTCTTTCCTTAATCATGATGTTTGTTCAGGTTATAATTGGGTAAAAAAAAAATGTTTAAAAAACTCTCTGAAATGCATCTCAGAGCATCTAAACACCTCCAAGGCTTCTGGGGGCATAGCAACCTCCAGACCTCCAGCTTCATTCAACAGTTTCATCCACAGTTATTACAGTGTGGCCCTGGTCAGTTAAGGTATGTTGAAAGAATTCAGGAAAAAGCAAAGCTGAAGAGTAAAACTGAATGTCTTTCCTTAATCAAGATTTTTGTTCAGGCCATCAGTGGATGAACAGACTTAAAAAAACCCCTAAAATGCACCTTAAAGCATCTAGAATATCCATGGCTTAGACCCCTGGCTTAATGGATTGTTTTCCTCCACAGTTGTCAGAGTGCAGTTTTGCCTTGTTAGGATGTGTTGAATGAATGAATGAATGCAGGAAAAACAATAAAAGAGTAAGACAGACTGTGATAAAAGTTAGAAAAAAGGTAATCTGGATGGTGGGGGTACAGACTGATGTGCATGGGAGGGCAGTAATTAGTGAGGTGTGATGTGCAGCCCTTCACCTAGAGCACCAGTTCACCTAAGGCCAGCTCTGGTTGTGATCAACTGCTACACTCAACAACCCATGACAGAAATTTGTAGTTTATCCACTATAATACATGTGCAACTAAATAAAATTAAAAAAAGAAGGGCAGATTTATAATTAAATTGCTTCCCCGAGTATGGAATAAACTACCTGAAACAATTTAATTAACTTGAAAGCATTTATCTATTTTCTTTTATTAAAGTTTATGCTCCGGACTGTGGCAGTTGGACTGTTTTTTCATTTTCATAGCAATTTAAAATGTTAGTAATGTAGAAAATTTCAAAGAAAAGTTAGGATATGCAGTAGGGGAAAGTTCACTTACAATATCTAGGAGGCAGTATTTCTTGTTTACCCTTTGGTCTGAAAAAATGGCTTGATAAACAAAGTGTTTATGTAATGAAACAAGTTGTGTGTAAAATGGAAATGTCTCTAAGATAGTAGCAAGGAGAAAAAAGAGCACTGTTTGAACTGACTATCAGCATCTCAGAGGTGTGGAAATCTCAGGCTTCAGGCAAGATAAATGCTGTGAATGTAGGCACCAATGTCAGAACTGTAAAATGATGAAATCTCTGTAAAGGAACATACGTGAGGGAGCTAAAAAATCAGTATATCCAAAACAGTGTAAAGCTGGGTGAACACCAAGTAAACCCAAGCTTATATGGCTACTATTAAAACAGAACTGGCAAACGCAGGATCAATCACTTTTCAGCTCTTCATAGCTTCATCATGTGGACACAAGTTAGGAGGCCAGTGTAAGTACTAGCCACAGGTGCACTCCAATGAAATAAGCAAGACGAATGAGGCCTGAAAAATCAATTTCAGCACTGCAGTATTTCAGAAACTGGCAATGCCAAGGTGGTAAGAGCCAGCAATATACAACATCTGAAAAATAACAAAGGTAAAGAGAAAGACAGAAAGCCAAAAAATATAAATATTTCTACACATTGTTTCAGGGAAGATAAAACAAACTATAAAAAGAGGATCACTACAAGAAAACAGGAAACCATCCACCGAGTTGAACTGCTGAAAAAGAAGGGAGTAGGTAATGAATGACACCACATACTCAAAAAGGCATATATTTACAGCCTCCAGAAAGTAAGAAAGGCAGCAGCAGCATTGCAGCTACCCCTCAGTAGGTGACGCAACTGTTCACCGCATACCAAGCAGAAACAGAGAAACTGTCCAACCTTTATAAAAGACTGATTCCCATAACTTTAGTGAAACAAGAGATGTGAAGATGAATAGATGTCACAACAACTAAAAACTAGCTGGTGGAGAAACAGAAATAACCCCTTAACTTTAAATATTAATGTGCCCTAGAATCAAAGGCTGTGAACCATATGAAGGGCTGAGAAAAAACAAAAGTAGCATAGCATGACATGAATGCTGCAGTACTTACTATGCAGGTGATAATGCACAGTGCTCCTTGAAAACCCCAAAATATGACTCAAGAACAATCTATAAAATAAGGATCAAACTTAAGCAAAGAAGTTCCTAATATCTTCCGTAAACATAGTGTACCAATATACTAATAATAATGCTGTCAAAGTGAGTAATTTGAAATTCCTCTTGAACATAAGCAGATCATTCTAGGTAAGTCAGGGAAGGTAGAATCAAAGCTTGCAACAAACTGCATCTGTCTCATCAAAGGTTTGGCAGAAAATATGCACTCTCACCTGAAAGAAAGGAGTGGACTAATGGTTGAAGATTTTCCCAAAGAAATGGGGAGAGAGCAGTTATCCCAAGATGTTGTTCAGAATGAAGGAAACTAACAAGTGTGGTGGTTCAGCAAGACTAAAAGCATTCAGGGTCTTTACAACTTGACTGCAAGATGTGTCTGTTTTGCACCGAGATGTATGAGCACAGAAACTCTTGCTTTGAGAGGCACATGAAAGGTGTACTGGGAATCTTCAGAGGTAGTGGTTTGTAAAGCCCTCTACAAACAGCCAGACTGCAGAAAAGAGGAAAAGTATCCCAGGCGTTCCGGGTTCTGGTAAAACAAACAGTACAGGTGTTTTCCTTGAAAAAGTTAGCAATCCTACAAAGGTGATAAAGTGAAAAGGGTGGAGAGAAGTCAAATTTAACCTGTAAGGAAGAACATAATGGACAGACCCTTTTCTCTCTCTCTCTCATTCTTAAACTATTACGTGACACCTTATTATGGTTGGGCTAGTTAAAATCCAAACAATAGCTGATCTGTGAAGGGCAAGATGAAGCAGCTAAACCAAAAGGGCCAGTGTGACAAATGAAGGGAAAGAGCTAATGTTGTACCAAACCTCCTAACTAATCAAGTCACATCTATCAGAGAAACACAATGTCTACCTGGTGAGGTGATTAAGATGAGATTTACAAATGTAGCAAACATAAGCATATTTCTGAAGCTCACTTATAAATGCTGAGGCCAATAGCTCCACCCAGTCTCATCTCATCTGCCCATTATATTGGGTACTGAGTTATTTTGAGCACAAAGGGAAATTTGCTAGGCTTAACATGGCTCACAAGGACAGTCAGCATAGTACTTACCTATGAATCTGTCAACTTGGAAACTCCCCCCAGACTCTTTATAATTCATATGTGATTACTAGCTAACTACTAACTCCAGGGGGACTTTTAAAACCTAGTACTAGGCTAACAACTCCAGGGGGACTTTTAAAACCTAGCTATGCTTCTCACTGTGAGAATAAAACCCTGTACCATATGACTGTGAGGTAAACACCTTAGTCATTATGTCAGCTCATCTCACGTATGAGCCTATGAACCTAAGACCAAACTTTCTCTTACTTTCACCAGAAGCAAATGAGTAGCACTAGTCCCAAGCCATCTCCCGAGAAGTCGTATTCACCCAGACGATTATAGTTTACTCCGCTTGATATTACCTTCTCTTAGTGAATACTCAGGATAGAACTTATAGCAGTTGGATGCAACTGAAAGCCAATCTGCATAAAAGTCTTGAAGACATACACAACAAAAATGCAACCAGACCACTCAGTGAAGTCTCATACACACTGCCCTATCACAGAACAGCAAGAACCTACTTCATGCTGCTCCTTCTCTCACCAGGAGCAAAGCACTATCATTAATCCCAATCTGGCTCCTAAAATTCGATTTTCAGGTCTTCCAATCATTGATAATCTCTAGGAACGATAGGAAATAATGTCCCTCTATTTCTTCTCACCAGAAGAAAGAAAGAGAAGCAATAATCCCAAGATGATTCCTGAGAAGCAGCTCCTATGCTCACCAGTGATTGGTTGCCTAGTTCTGGATATTGCAGATTTTAAAAGTAAGATGGAAAAAATGATTAATGCCTTGCAATTTGCAGTGTGTTCTGTGTGGGGTGGTATAAAGCGATGATAACTCAAGTTCTTAGATAGACTTGATTGTAGTCTGTACTCTTACAGCACCCAAGCTAGCCAGCTGTAAACCCCTCTTGTACCACCCCCTTGTAGATCACATGATAAGGATGTGTAACCACAGATATGCACTTCCCTAATGTCTCTACAGCCAGTTTGGTAGATAAGGGCATCCTGAGGCAATGTAGTAATTGTTTCATGTTTGCTAACAATCATCTAATGATTAAACAAACTGATATGTATGTGAGTGATGTAGTTACACAATATCACTGAAGGCAAGGCTCTCATTTCCAAGCACTTATAATACCAAACAGGTTGCCGGAAACACAAACACTACACCCACCACATGTAGTATGGATCGGACACATACACCCACATATGATGTAGTTCTTAAATATAATTTTCCTAAACCCCAAAGGCCCCCCCCCGCCATCGCACTTACAATATGTATCCTCACCAAGCACTCTACCAAAACAACACCCATCGTGACACATAAGCCATATCTCATGTTGTCTCAGCTTCAAAGGCAATAAACAACAATATGCTGTGCTAATTGTAAATGGAGCCACCAATACTGAGAAGATATGGCAAATGTACTGATCAACATAGTTGGCTCCAATTTTACCTCCCTCTCCCCCAGGAATCCCTCAGGAAATACAGCCAGCCATGACTCCCCCAACTATCATTAGGGAACAAGTCCTCAAAGGACACTTCAAGGTCGAGAAAACTGCATTTATCAGCCCTGATACTATCCCAGCATGCCTCCTTAATAGCATGAAACATGATCTATCAGAACCACTATAATCAATGTTTAACCACAGTCTTCAGACAGGATTTGTGCCAAGCAAACAGAGGACTGCAATTGTCATCCTCTTGCACAAAGGTGGGAAATCTATGCACCCAGATAACTACAGGCCCATAAGTCTGACTATCTCATATGCAAAGCCATGGAAATAATTATGGAGATTATAAACAATGATATAGAAAACTTTCAGACACTGGATCAAAGCCAGTATGGTTTTGCAAGGTCAGGTCATGCCTACTCAACCTGGTGGACTTCTTCATAAAGGTTACTAAAGCTATGGATGATGGTAAAATGGTGCATACTGCCTACACTGAACTGGCCACTGCAGCTGACACAATACTGCACTTGGCCATTGTAGACTTCTTCTTGGCCATTGTAGAAAACTCATGAAATTAGTTATATACCCCTATGTCACCCACTGGATAGCCAGACAGCTCAAAGATAGGACCAATGAAGTTAGGAAGATGTAGTGTCTACCTCCACAAACAGACCAGTCAGTAGTGGTGTCCCTCAAGGCTCAGCGCTAGGACCGTACCTTTTTAGCATCTGCTTCTCTGAAGTCAAGGTCAATGTCAAGAGCCTGCTGTTGACCAAGTTTGCAGACAATTGCAAACAAGGTGAAGTCATAAAACTTCCCCAGTTAAACAAATATCCTCCAAGAAGGTCTGACACAGACTAATAAATTGTGCCAAAGTCACTGTCTATAACTCAGTGCCAAGAAGTGAAGAATAATATCTTTTGAGAAGATGGCTTCCACTAGAAACTACCACATACATAGATAATACAACCCTAAGAGAAGGGCCAGTGGTCAGGTATTTGGAAGCCCTTTAACCATCATGTGTCTAGGGTAGTGAGGAAATCAGTCTATAATGAGCAAATTATAAGCAACAGTATTGCATCTAAGTCCAAGGATGTCATTATTCCACTGTAATCGCCTGTTATCAGACCAATCACTGACTACAGCACACCCTTTGATATGTACCCGGCCAGGTATATGCAACAACTAGTGCATCCACAGAGGTTCCTTACAAAAAGAATATATGGCCCAAACAACATGTCCTACATGGACCATCTCAAAGCCCTATCCCTGTATTCGGTCTTCTACAGATTGCTAAGAGGCTATCTATGCTTGGCCAACAAAGCGTTCTCTGATCCCATTCTGATGAACATGCTGCACATCTGCAAAACAAACAGATCAGAATTACCCAGTCTGGAGACCTAAACCTCATCAGCAACATAAATAAGACATGTTGACAGGACAGGTACATGTCGCAGTGACTACCCCTTCTCTGGCACATGCTTCCCATGTATTTCAAGCAGAGTTCTTCTCTAACTCAATTCAAGTGTAACTTGGACCACGGGATGTGGAATTGGAAATTTACCCCCTGTCTGGCACCTGTGTCTCTAGTAGACACATGAAGCCTACAAATGCTTAACCACCCATTCCCAAACCTACATATATCCCTTAAAATAACCCTAGGGTATCAAAACATGTCAAATACACATGAGAAGCATGGCTAAGATTAAAAAGGGCCTCCTGGAGTCATTAGCCTAGTAATCATCTATGAACCTATGCACAGTCTGTCCATGTGAGACACCAGGAAAGGCAGGGACCTCCACATTCAAGTGTAACATGGACAATTAGATGAGGAACAGGAAATTGATCCCTGGTTTGGCACCTATGTCTCTAATGGACACAGGCAGCCTGTAAATGGTTCATCTCACAGGCCCTTGCTTGTAAATGATTAATTTCCCAAGCGCCTGCTTATACTTATGAAGGGTACCAGAACTTGTTAAAGATTTGGGATGCATGCCTAGGCTTAAAAAGGCCCTTGTGATTGTTAACCTAGTACATACCTATGAACCTATGAGCATTTAAAGATATGGGATGCATGGTTAGGCTTAAAAAGGCCCTTGTGGTCATTAGCCTAATACATATCTATGAACCTATGAACCTCTTCTTCTTCTTTCAGCTTTTTCCTGGTTAGGGGTCGCCACAGCGGATCACCTCTCCGCTCATGATTGGCAGTGGAGTTTTACGGTGTTGAGTTGCCAGCTCGGCACCCAACCTTCCACAGAAGGCACACACACGCACGCACTCAAGCCTAGGGCCAATTTAGTGTATCCAATCCACCTACAGCATGTCTTTGGGATGTGGGAAGAAACCGAAGCACCCAGAGGAAACCCACATGACCACAGGGAGGACATGCAGACTCCGCACAGAAGGCACCCCAGCCGAGAACCGAACCGAGAACATCTTGCTGTGAGGTGGCAACACTAACCGCTGCACCACCATGTCTGCCCGAACCTATGAACCTCTAAGAGCTTTTAATTACCTAATCGATCGTATGGGATTTTTTTCTTCGCACTTTTGTTTAAAAAATGAAGTACAAAACAGGGCACACATCTCAGGCAGAGCATTGGTTTGCCTCACATTACAGAGGATTCAAAAGCTGATGTCCTGCTGAAATTATCAGTGCCCTTCGGACAAGAAGCTTAGACCACCATGTTTTGTCTTTACAAGACAGGGCGAAATCATACTAGGAAATATCACAAACTCCACAATAAGTCTTAAGTGCACAGTTAATCTTAGAACTAATTTAAAAAGGACACTATCTAGAAGTAAATGCATGTCATCTTTCTCTGCTATTGTCAAGCTAAAGGTAGGAGGAAGACTAAAGTCTGCTGAGAATGAGGAGCTTGCAATCCATTCCAAGGACCCAAAAAGTGGTGGTTTCATGCAAGAGTCTTCAAAATTTTCCAAAAAGGCATGGAATCAGACCCATTGTTCACTTTAAGGGCTTCAGTCAGTTAGTATAACAAATGAAGTTCTACATAATATATTTACAAGGTTACAAATCCAGTACTACTAAGACTGCAGATGGACTCTCTGGGTGGCATATGAAATTCTTATACAGATATCAGCACCTCATTTGGTAATATGCTGGGTAGGCCTATTACCATTTTGCTAAGTGTTATTTTTCCTTTCCTTCACTGCATACATTTCTGTCCATTACTAAGTAATGCAGACTTCTCAACTGTCCAGACTTTCATGGAATGCCCAGATTTTTGCCTCATATTTTTGGTTTGTTCTTCACAAAATTTGTGATTTTCTGGCAAATCTTTGAGGACCGAAGTCACTAAATAGCAACAGACATTTGAGTTTTGGACTTCAAACCCTTCAGAAAATGCATGCTAATGCAAAATCTGTTATTCTATATATTTTCTAAGTTTATAAGAGCAATATTTAAAATCTGTCACTATTTTTGGGCCTTTGTTCACCCATCATTTTGGGTTTGTCCAGATTTCTTGTGCTAAGCGGTTGATAGGTAATGTAAATTCTTCCTAAGAGTCAGTGGATTCAGGCAAAAGACTGCCTTCTTTGGGATATCTTGTCATGCTGGAGCAGACCAGGAATATTATATATCAGTACATTTTATACCTGAACAGCAAATCATCTTGAATCAGAGTAAATAAACACAATGGCTTACTCAGAGCATGAGACACCTAAAAGCCAGAATAAATTAAGTTATTCTGAGAATCCTTCCTTCCAAATGACAAAAGGCACAAACCATAATGATATGAGTTCAAAGCATGCCTTCATATGAAACAGTTAAAATAAGCGCTGTATCTCAGTTCTTGGCCATCAGACTGCAAGCCGTCTGCCTCGCCTGTCAATGGCACAGCTCCAAGATTCTAAGACAATGAGCCAAATCTTGACACAGTCTTAACACAAATATCATGGTATCCACAGTAATTATGATATCTCATGCAAACAGATCCCCACATAGGAATCAAGGCGCTCCAACCTCTCAGTATTATCATCTTCAAAAACGCCTATGGTCAGAGTTCATAGAAAGATTTCTATACCTCTTCTAGGAAAAAAATCCGTGAGCCTGCTATAATGCCTAATACACTCAAAACATATGGTACAGTATAACAGTATTACCTATATAGTTCTTATGCAAAATTTTAAAAGCATGCTAGCTGACTGAGTAACTAAACCATTTGTCTACACACACACACACACACACACACACACACACACACACACACACACACACACACACACACACACACACACACACACACACACACACACGCACACTCATATATAAACATACGCACATACAAATACATGACTGTGTGTCCATATGTGTGTATGTCTACGCGAATATATATATATATATATATATATATATATATATATATATATATATATATATATATATATATATGCATCCCTATCATTCGATCAAGTTTTCAGAAACTCAAAATTCATATGATCTAGTTTCTGAAAACTCAAAGCATTTGAATGGAGATCACAGTACAGTGTGGAACAGGAAGTTTACCCTTTTCCGCACTGTACTGGAATCTCAGAGTTGGTATATTTAATTTGCAGGGGGGCTTCCCCCCTGCAAATATGTAAAGAAAAGTTAGATTTTTGTGGGGGGGGGTTTGTTTTATTTTTTTTGGGATGTTTAATTTTTTGGAAACTCGATCATATGTTCTTGACCACACACTTAATTCCAAGTGTTTCTGAAAACTCAATCATCTGATAGGGATCCATATGTCTACACACACCTACACACACACACACACACACACAGATATATATATATATATATATATATATATATATATATATATATATATATATATATATATATATATATATACTGCCATTACACTTGCACTTCTGGTTTGAGTCATAGCTAAAATGGGTTTGAGAAAGACCAGTTCTCTTACCCAGTTAACAAGTAAAATAAGTAAACAAATATGTGGAGAAATACATAGATACACAAATGTGAGCCCTTTTCAAGTAGACATCACATAACTCTGATATACCTGAAAAAATTATGTGCAGATTCAGTTGCTCAACAATTCCAGCAATACACTTACTGACTGCAGCATTTCTTCATGCAGCTGTGAGCTTTCATATGAGGCTACAGTTGTGTCTGTGTCACTTGATTGTTACAAAAAACACAACAGAGATGCAAGGAAATACCTTAAATAGGTTTATAGGAGGTTACTGGGCTATTGGCGGCAAAAGTTTGAACCAGTAGGATGTAGGTCTAGCCCCATTACTAATATGGATGCCAAAATGCTAGCTTTGACCTTTGCTCAAGAGGACAGTAAAAGGAAACAAACCATATTAACAAGTTCACATTTACAAACAATATACATAGGGCAGTACAATAGAGTAGCACATAGCATTGTCACCTCATAGCAGGAGCATACCTCTTAAACTCTTAGAACAAGAAATCTGGACAAGGCCATAAATAATGGGGGAACAAAGACCCATAAATACGGACATTTTTTAAATATTGCTTTTACAAACATTTAAAGGTGATAGAATAATAGGTTTTGCATTAGCCTGCGTTTTCTGAAGGGAATGAAGTCTGAAATTTAAATACCTGTCATTATTTTCTGATTTCAATTCTCAATGCTTTGCCAGCAATTTACCAGAAAACCAAAATTTTATGAGGACCATACCAAAAATACTTATGTTAGCATTAGTTTTGGGAAATGAGGAAGACCATGAAGGTGAAGAGGAGAAGGGTGAAGAGTAGGAGATCATTAGGTTAAGCAGAATTTTGGAGCAGTGAAATGCAGGACGTAAAGGTGAGACATTTAGGGAGCTCAGAATAATGAATATATGGAATAATCCCAATGTTAAAATATAAGGTAAAACTCTGACTTGGAGGAGATGGAGGAGAAGGGGATTGAATAAGGTAGATAATTTGATATAGGGAGGGCAGGGGAATGAGTATTCGTGAAAATTTAAAAGTTGGGGGAAGAGATGTAAAGAGATGCCCTGAAGGCAAGAGAAGAGATACAGTTTATGCAACTGAAATTGGCTGCGTAGGGTTGGTTAACAACAGGCAGGATAATGTGATCAGTTAACTCATTACAACTGAGCAACGACTCCAGGTGTTTCTGCAGTTACATCCTGCTGATGCCTCTATGTATCAAATAGTGCTTGTTCATATTTGAAATAATTAATCCAAAACCAGGCTACATATGAAGTATTAAAGCTTACAGAATGACAAACACAACTGTACTAATATTTGACCTCTGTCTAATGTAGGTTAAGACATATTAATTGTTGTTCATATAATATTTATTTATATTGCCATACATTTCATATTTTTTTAAATATCTTGATAAAAACATAGCATAGGCAGAGCAGCTTAGCATCATATGAAAGCTCTCAGCTGAATGAACAAAATCCTGATGACAGTATGTGTGTAACTTAAGTGGCTGATGACAAGGGCAGGTGCAAGGAACTGGAACCGGCTGATTAAGAGATTAATTTTCTTTTAAATAAAAAAAATATATATTTTTTTTAAAGAGCATTTTTCTTTAAGAACGCCCTTTGCGTCCAGTCGCACAGCATCTGTGCAACTGACAGTTTACATCTTCATCTTCTGTTCCCACGCGGAATTTGAATTCTGGAAGATGTTTGGATTGCGGATGAAGGTACAAGTGAGAGGTAGGTGTGTGCGTGTGTGTGTTTAAGTGTGTAAGAGTTTATGAGGTGTGTGTGCTTGTGTGTGTGTGTGTGTGTGTGTTGTTGTGTGTCCTTCATTACATTTATGCCTACAAAATCTTGCATGTTAAAGGTCAAAGTAAACAATAAGTGATACAAATCCTTGGAAGTATGACAGTATTTATGAAGTATTTTATGTACTGTGGGATTTTCTTTTCTTAAAAATGTTTATTGGTTGTGGAAAAATTGAAAAAATGTTAGTAAGAGGGAGGTGTGTGTGTGTGTGTGTGTGTGTGTGTGTGTGTGTGTGTGTGTGTGTGTGTGTGTGTGTGTGTGTGTGTGTGTGTGTGTGTGTGTGTGAGTGTTTGCAAGAGGGAGATAGGGGTGTGTGTGTGTTTGTGTGTGTCTTTGTAAGAGGGAGGTATGTGTGTGAAGACAAGTCAGAAAATGACAGCCATTTGAGTTTTATACTTCATATCCTGAGAAAATGCATACTAATACAAACCTTGTTGTTCTATCCATTTTCTAAGGAGGAAGGGGGATGTATGCGTGGGTCATACCTCAGCTGTACAGATTTTCACAGAATGTCTAGATTTTTGCCTTATATTTTTGGTCTGTTCCTCACAAAAATTCTGTTTTTTTTTTTGACAAATCACTGGGAAGAGCTAAGGATTAAAGTTACTAAATAATGACATGTATTTGAGTTTCAGACTTCATATCTTTTAGAAAATGCATTCTAGCACAAATCCTGTTATTCTACCAACTTTCTAAACGTGTCCCTAGTTTTGGGCCTTTGTCCCCAACATTATAACATGCTTTGTACAGATTTCTTGTGCCAAGAGATTGAGAGGTATGGTGTGTGTGTGTGTGTGTGTGTGTGTGTGTGTGTGTGTGTGTGTGTGTGTGTGTGTGTGTGTGTAAGAGGGAGGTAGCATACCCTTCAGCTGTCCAGGTTTTTGCAGAATGTCTAGGTTTTTGTCCCATATTCCTCCAAAAAAGGATTAACATTGCTAAATAATAACAGACATTTGAGTTTTAGATGTCATAACCTTTAGAAAAATGCATACTAACACAGATCCTGTTGTTCTAGCAAATTTTTTAGTTCATGAGAGCAATGTTTATAATCCATCGCTACTTATTTTAGGCTTTGTCCAGATTTCTTGCACTAAGTGGTTGAGGTGTTGAGGTGTGTGTGCGCGTGAGAGAGAGAGAGAGACAGAGAGAGAGTGAAATGCCCTATTTAGAGTTAGCAGGTGGAATTTATTTTCAAGTGCATTTTTTGGGAATTGTGAGCTTCAAAGGAAGAAGAGAAGTTTATTGCTGCTCATGCTAAGTCTGCTTAAAATGTGCAACTGTTTTGTTTAGCAAATGGTATCACTATTGTGGTATAGAATTTTAAAGCAGTGCTAGTAGCATAGCAGGTAGCATACTTGTATCTTGATGTAGAGGGCTATAGGTTCTACTCCCACTGCATGCAGATATGTACTTTAAGGGGGGGGGGGTGCTGCAGTCCTGAGTATGTCCTCCTTTTGATGAGATGCCTAGTAATTATGAACCTGTTTTTCAGCTTGCCACCCATTCCATACTGCAATATACCAGCTTACCATGTTTTTAAATGTAACACCGGCAATTTTTATTCTTTAAGGGCAGCAGGCACTGAAGTTGTAGATGAAACACTGAAATATAAAGTTTTCTACCTCTTCATTAGTTTCAGATCTATTTAATGTGGAATTATTCAAATGACTTTTACTTCTGCAGAGATTGTGCATATTGACTGATATCGGTGCATTGTAATGATAGAAGTTTGAATGGACTTTTATGGTTGAAATGTTCTGAATTGGGCAGTTTGTCATTATTGGTTCATACGTTTTGTTTCATTGCTTACTGGACAAATGTTCAAAACTATAAAACACACTAACAAGTGGTGCTGTATTATACAAGGGATATAATTCAATTATTATATATTATAATTAATACAATCAGGAAGGAGAATCAAAGCACTTTTGCATGGTTCTAAAAAAGTGTGCAAGAGGCCTATGACTTGAAAACAGCCCAAAGGTAAATTTAACCTGCCACTGGCCACATGCAAATTTTCTTTGAATGTGGGTTTCAATGCTGTTTCAGTGAATGCGAGCTTCAAAGGTAAAGAAGTCTTAATGCTATGTTTGTTTTCATTCTAAGACTATTGCTTTGTTTAAGTTTTTTCAAATGTCTATCAGTGTTTGTGCTATAAACTTTGAAATAAAAGTTTTAAATTAAATCCAAATATCTGTAATCATTGTAGAAGTAAAGCATAAAACAGTATGCACACAGAGTTTTGAACAGTGTTTATGGGAACAGGGGAGAAATAGACAAGTAATGGGATATTGGAATAGCTGCGTGGGAGGGGCTGCATGGGGGGTGATCTGCATTTGCACCCCCCTGCAAAAAATCCTGCAGGCTCCCCTGGCTACTGAGATATTGCAAGTCATTAATAAAATATTACAAACTTAATAGTTACTGTGTTTATTCTGACTCATAAAATAAAATTTAAGACCTAAAACCTAAAGAATACTTGCAGTATAAAAAGAGTTTGTGCTGAAGAGTTTCAAATTCACACTTTTTTTAGTAACCTCCATGGTTCCAGAGATATGAAAATGTGCTCGAAATGTGAAGACAAAAATTTATTCTATCAAAAAGCTTAGGCTCTGCCCATTGGAAGTTACAGTGCAAACTTTCAGAGCTCCATTGGAGGGAGTGAGTTAAACAGGAAATGACAGACATTAGCACTCATGAAGGAAGGGGTTTGCATCTAAAACATAAATGTGGAAAGATGTATCCAAGGATAAGAGTAAATATGGGCAAGGGATGGAGAAATTAAGAAGGAGATGTGAAATGGAGGAGAGTACAATTATATCTGAAGAAGAATAGCAGATGGTATTGAGAAGGTATAATAAATTAAAAGCTGTACTTATTATAGCATGGGATTAGCGTAGGGGATAACTGTATAGTTGGTTCAGGACTTCTTTTTAGTTACAGAGATGTTAGAGAACAGAGAGGGGGAAATGTTGAAAATATGTAGAAAAGGAAGCAGGAAATTTACATATGTCTTGGGAGTGTCAGGCATTTAAACGTTTACGGAACTGATGTGTAGAGTAATGGAAAAGACCGTACAGTATAAGAATTAACTCCCAAAATGTTGGAAGTTCATACTCTTGGGTTAGGTTGACAGCGCACATAAACTTGCAGTTAATGTATCTTAGACAATAAGCAAAGCATACAGCTTCACCCTGACTGGAAAATGAATGTTGTTAAGCAGGGTGTTAATATACAGGTAAAACCTAGTAAAAAAAACAACTTTGCTATTTCACAGCAACATATTAAGCTGCTCCGAAGCTTGGAAAGAAAAAAAAAAAAAAAAGCAAATGGCCGCCATTTTTAAGCTCACTAAACCTCAACTAGCAAGAGTATCTGCACTTGTTATTTCATGTAAACCTGGCCAAGTGCAGTTTAAAAAAGCAATATTGACAAGATGAAAAAAAATTAATTTGGTGTGAGAGAGTGTGTAAGTGTGTGTGTCTCTGTGTAAGTGAGACAGAGAAAGAGAGACAGACAGACAGAATGAGCAAGGAAGAGAGAGACAGGGAGAGTGCATATTTCTCAACTTCTTTCCTGAAGAATTCAGATTCATAGAAGCTTTTCATCGACATGCATTATCCAAACAATAAGAAGTATGAAACTATAATATCTAGCTTTATTGACTAACTGTAATCCTCAGCAATTTATCAGAAAATAAAGGAGGCAAATTAGGGATGTTCTACAAAATCATGGACAATTCGGGGTAGGGGGTTGCAGTGCTTAACACTAATTCATTTAATTAAAATGAGAGGTGAGGTGTATTCAGACAAAAAAGTGGCTGTAATTGCTGGGCATGTGTGTATTTGTGTGTGGATGTGTATTTTGATGTATATCAGTGTGTGTGTATATCTGTGTGTCTGTGCGTGTGTGCATGTTTCTGTGTAAATGTGAGTCTGTCAGCCTCTGCCTCATCATGTCATCTGTGTGACTTTGTGTGTGTTGGGTGGGGGTGTTGACATTAAATACTTATACAGCTTATAGTCTGGACGTAAAACATTTCCTCCAACAATTACATATGCTTTGAAACATTAGGTGGAGGAAGGACTTTACATCAAAAATATAAAAAATACATCTACTAATGAACAAGCAAATATGCAACAATTTAATGGATAGCCCACTATCTAAGTGCAATAATTCCTTCAAGAGTGGATGTAATTGGGGAAATAATGCCCTTCTAGGGGAATAAGGGTGTTCCACCCACTCATAACACCCCTCGGTGTGTGTTATTTCTCAGAATAACATCTACCCTGTTAAGCATTATTGCTTTTCAGGGAAAGGGTAAGGAGTACTCTAAAGGGTAAGGATTACTCTAGCTAAAGGGTAAGGAGTACTCTAGCTAAAGGGTAAGGAGTACTCTAGCTAAAGGGTAAGGAGTACTCTAGATAAAGGGTAAGGAGCACTCTAGCTAAAGGCTAGAAGGGTCAGATAAGCAGGAGAAGAGAGATAATGAAGTTCAATAATTTACGAACATATAGACCTGTACTGGCACCCCAAGGGGAATAAGAAAATTAGAGAAAAGTGAGGAAGGAATAGGGGAAGTAGTAGACAGGTATATTAGACTATAATAATTATTTTATATATATATATATATATATATATATATATATATATATGTATATACACATGGGTAAACAAGCATTTACTGGCTACCTTTGTCTAATACAGACATAGTGCTAAGCCAGAGGAAAATTTCTGATTCCCCATCCACCAGTCCAAGCTAGGGAAAACTGTACTTCACATGGATGGGAAGCTTATTTCAGAGAAGGAGGTAGTTTCTAAGACACATACTCATCCCTCCAACATGTCTTACTTATGTTACAGATGAGGTTTAGGTCCCTAGAGTAGCTAATTCTGATGCCATTTGTTCTGTGGATGTGCAAAAGATGTGCATCAGAGTGGGTTCAGAGGATGTTTTATAGGCCAGACATAGATCGCCTCTCAGTTGTCTGCTGGAGAGTGAGTATAGGGACAGGGCTTTGAGGCAGTCTGCATAAAACATGTTGTTTAGGCCCTGTATTCTTTTTGTGAAGGACCTCTGTGGACATTCCACTTGTTGCATATGTCTGGTCAAGTACACACCAAAGCGGGCACTGTACTCACTGACTGGTCTGATAAGCACTGACTGCAGCAGAACAATGATATCCTTGGACCTAGATGCCATACCCTTGATTATAAGTTGCGCAATACAGAATTACTTTTTTACTATCACAGGCACATGATTGTTAAAGGACAGGTTACTATCTATATGCATTCCCAATTCTCTATGCACTGGGGATATTCTTGGGGTGTATTATTAGTGTGATAATTTGCAGGCATAGCCTTCTTCCCAAAGGATACTATTATGCATTTCTTGCCATTGATTTTTAGACTGTGGCATTAGTGCCAGTTACTAACCTGTGTCACACCTTCTTGGAGGGTGTCTGTGTACTTGAGGTATTCTATGACTGAGCCTAGCTTGCAATCATCTGCAAGGTTGTTCAGCCAAAGGATCATGATGTTGGCCTTGATTTCAGAGAAGTAGATGCCAAAAAGGAGTGGCCCCAGCAACAAGCCTTGAGGAACTACATTAGTGACTACCCTATCCTAACTTCTTGGGTCCTTTCAGCCAGCTGGCTATCCAGGTGGTGACATAAGTGTTTTATGCCCAAATTCATGAGTTTGTCTACAAAGCACAAGTGGGGTATTGTGTTGAATGCTTTGGCCAGATCAAGGTAGGGAGTATGCACTGTTTTGTCCTTGTCCATTGTGTTGGTGACCTTCTTAAAGAAGTCAACCAGGTTGAGTGGGTTGGAAACAGAGTCTGAAGGTTTCCTTTCTCATTGTTTATTATTCCCATGATAATTCTTTTAATGGATTTGTAAATGAAACTAGTCAGACTTATAGGTATGTAGTTAGCTGGGTCCATAGAAGGCCCACCCTTGTTCAGAGAGATTACAGCTGAAATCTCCCATTCAGTGTCATGAAACCTGCCTGGAGGTTCTGGTTAGTGATTCTAGCTGTCCTGATAAGTCATGTTTTGTGTTATTAAGAAGAAATCCTTGGATATTATTGGGGCCCATCAATAAAGTGTTCTTGGTCTTGTAGAGTGCTTTCAGGACCTGTTCTCTAGTCATAGTTAGGGGAGTTATGGTTGACAGTATTTTCTGTAGGGTGTCTGGGGAGGGGGAAAGGGAGGTAACACTGGAGCTAAATTTGTAGGCCAGTTCATTTTCTGTATTTTCCATCTCAGTACCAGTGCCTCTATTTGAATTAGTTCTGCACATTGTTTTGTACTACCACTTAGGTTGTGGACATTACCGAAGAATGCCTTGTGATTGTCCTTGATCTGGGAGGCTATTCTTTACCTCAAATTTGGATTAAGTAGACTTAATTAGCCCCCTGACTTGCTTATTTAGATTAATGAATGAGTTGTTACCTTGCTAAGCCTTGTACTTCATAATTTTTGCCACAATTTTCTTCCTTTTATAATTTAACCTATTGATGTTGGGAGTCCACCAGGTTGGCTTGTTTTTTGGGAATGTCCTGTGCTTATTCTGTGTAGATACAGCTGTTTCTATGCAGCCTGATTGCACATGTTTTTTGTGAACAAATCCACACAGGCAGAGGTGTTCAATTGGTTTGTGGGGGGGTGGCTTGAAATTTTGCTAAAATGTCACTTAATAGAAGGAAATTTACCTTAGAATAATTCACAAAAGTTCCAGGGTTAGCTGGGGTCCTGGATTTGATTTTTATTTCAAAGGAAACAACTTTATGGTCCAACCTGACCAGTGAAAACAGTATGCAAGGGGTGTGCAATGTTTTCCTCTGTTTGTGAGGACCAAGTCAAGGATGTTGGTACCTTTAGTGAGCATACAAATTAACTGGATCAGGACATTTGTGTTTACAAAAGTCCAGGAATCTCTGGGCTTGCATGTTTGGGGTCATGTAAGATTTACAGTTTATAATGTGGTAGTTAAAGTTGCCCATAAATATGGTGTTGTGTTGGCTGGGGAGTGTCTCCAGTGCATTTTCGGCTTTTCGGCTCAGTCAGACACCCCCAGTTAACAAATGTAAAATAAATAAAATTTAAATATGTACCATGGGTTTCCTGGGTCATAGAGGGAGACCTATAACTTGCAGGGATATAGTATGGGACTTTGCCTAAAGTAATTTGGACATGTAGAAGCTCAAACCAGTCATACTGTTTGACCAGCCTTGAGGTGTGTTTTATTTTGACGTAAATTGAGACACCTCCACTTTTTGTCCCTGCATGTGTAGTAGCTGGTCTACATGTGTGGAAAGCATTGTAGCGCTTCACTGCCAGGGCACTTTCCATGGCTTTATACCATGTCTCAGTACCTGCACAAATGAGTACATTCCCCAGGGTAAGGAGAGCTTGCAGGGAATAGTGTTTCCTGTTCAGATTTCTGGCATTCAGTAGTAACATCTTTAGATATTCTTGAGATGGTTTTGCTATGTTGGAAGGTTTACCAAGTCATCAATGCCTAAAAAAGGCACTTTGGGGCTAAACAAGATTTGAGTCACTACATGAAAGCCTAAAAGGACAGGTGCAGACCATCTCTGGCAAAGCAGTGTGATTTGTCAACTATGTCCTCACAGGCTGACAAATACTATATCCCTTCAAAAGGCACTACCAACAAAGCCAATTATTAAATTCTTGATGTGGATGAGAAAGTAGTGGCTGCAACCCCCTCCTCTTCCAGGTTGTTTTCTTTTTTTGTCAAAGAAATAATGAACTAAGGAAAATAAAACTACTGGCCTGAATGTCAGCAGAAAAAGAGGACCATATACAAACAGCTGGACTCTACTGCAGAGACAGAACAAAGGAATTCCAACGCCTCTTTGCAGTTAGAAGATACATACTGCAGGGCAACTGGATTCATTCAGACTTTAATGTATTCGTTCATGCTTCTTGCTCTAATAAAACAAAAAAGAAGGAAAAAGTGGAATCCACAAATCCTCGAAACCATGCTTCTTGCTCTAGTCACACTTGAACCTCTGTTAGCTAACACAGGCAGACAAACTCTGAAAGGGATTTCCTAAGGAACCAAACACTAATACTGCATCTTCTTAATCCAAGACCTAAGCAAACCACAAAGAATGATCGATTTTGGCGTGAAGGAGGGTGTAGTATGCACCCCCACCACATCTACCTGTAACTAAATTGGATTTTTGCTTACAAAGAAGTCAGCTGGGATATGCAAAGGAATATTTTCAAGTTTTTGAATTCCTAAGGAGATAGGGAGTAGATACAGAATGCATGGCTACTTCCAAGTGCTCATAAAGGACTATGAGACCATTAAACAAGGAGAATCTGCTAATAAAAGATGCATACACTCTGAACTCTTGTTTAAACTGATCACTTGCATGCCTCATCACACTGATAAGAACTAATGTAAGTGATGTTCTGTTGTCTCTGCAGCAATCTCAATTTTTATTGCTCAATGTTCACTTAACTACTAAATTATTAATTTAATCTCAATGTCATAATAAATTCTACTTTTATATAAAATTCAGTCTGGGGCAACCTAGCTGTTTTAATTTTTAGCTTAAAAGTAACCCACAGCAATATGTTTGGAAAGGAGAAAATAAGTGTTGAGCTGGCTTATTTTCATCTACAGATAAACTCAATAGCTGATACTAGAAAATACTATAGTCCAGCCTAACTGTTATGACACGCTAGCACCACCATTCATAGAGGGGTGTTGTATTTATTTATTTACACTTAAGGAAATAATTCTTTAGTTATAAAGAAGCAAATAGAAAGATAAGTAAACAAATAAAAAAAATAAACCATGACCCAGGGCCACAGCTTTTGAAGTTCCACAAATATCACAGTCAAGAGTGGCAAACTGCTGGTTTAAAAGTGAAGTACAGAGTAATATCATGGTAGCTCAAGTTAAGTATTTTTTTTTTTAACCCTGGCAAGTAACCAGATAAAAATTGAGAACTGCAGTCAATGAATAAGGGAAGGGAGGCTGTAAACTGGTTGCGGATGAAAGAAACTTTATCCTGTTATGTTTTGCTTACTGTTGCAGTAAGGGGATTATGTATTTTTTATAATCCTGGCAGGCAACCAGATAAAAAAAACCCTGATTACTGCAGTTACAAAACGAGGCGGTGGAGCTATAGGCTTGTCGTACATGAAAGCAACTTTAACCTGTTATGTTTTGCTTACTAAAGCCTGGCATTACAGGACTATTGTACATTTGTATGAAATAAGGTGGAATAATTATTATCTAGTATGGTAAATGTGTGAAGCAAATTGAAGCTGACACTGTCCCTGATTTTACAGAATGCCCGACTTCACTTTATTTTCTTCTGTGTCTCAAAACCTGGGACTTTCTGGCAAATTACTGAGTACCGCAGTCAGTAATTAAGGGAAAAGTGGATGTGGCTGAAGGCAACATAACATATCCTCTTGTCATGTGCTCATTTTAAAATATGGCTTTACAGGACAGGTATGAATTTCTATGAAATACTTTGAAATATTTATTCTCTGGTGATTATGATATAAAACTGTCTCTGAGTTCACAGAATATAACTGATTCTGCCTCATACTTTGGTCTGCACCTCATAAAATTTGTGGCTTTCTTGCAAATCATTAAGTCTTTCCTATGCAGCCTATTTTGTATTCTTCCAGTTATCATCCAAAGTTCCTTATGGCATTCAGACCTTTCTTGTGCCTGACTTTTTAACAAAGTGATTTACCAGCTTATAATAGGTAGAAATAAAAAAGGGCAAAGATTTATTAATAAAATTTATTTAATTTATTTTTATTTAACATTTGTTAACCGGGAAAGTCCAACTTGGAACGAAGCCAATTTTCAGCAGATGCCTGGGGAGAAACGCTCTAGATGCATGTCTTTGTAACGTGGGAGGAAACCGGAGCACACGGAGGAAACCCATACGAATGCAGGGAGGACATGCAGACTCCACACAGAAGGAACCCCAGCCAAGAATCGAACCAGAGAACCTCATGCTGTGAGGTGACAACACTACCGATGCATCACTGCGCCATCAAAAATTGCACTAAGATTGTTAATATAGGATGTCACACAGTAGAAAAGCCTTGATTATATTACATTTTTGTTTTTCGGTTGATTTTTCAGAAAATGCTCTGGAATACAAGGATTTGTGCAGGCTGTAAGAGGTACAACATTCCACACCACATAGGTGTTAATGAGCTAGAGACTGCAGTCACTGAATGATGATAGACATTTGACCTGTCATACCTTGTATCCTTCAGAAAATGCATGCCAATGCAAAGTGTCATTCTTGCAACATAGTAAGTATATTAAGAGCATAACTATAGTAAAAACAATATTTAAAGCATTCCCCTGATTTTGAGCAATTGGCTGTCATTACTTTTTGAGTTTGTCACTGATTCTTGCATTAAGTAGTTGAGAGTTGTTTTTTCATAGCAGTGATATGAAGTGTACATGATTAAGTGGCTATAACAGCAAGCAGGATGAGGGTTGTTTGTGGATAGAAGCAACATACCTGGTTGTTTACTGAGTTAACCATGTGGCTTTCCAGGACTAATGTGCATTTGTGTGAATTAAGTTACTTGTGGCTACAGTTTATGTGAAATAAAATTGAAATTACATAACTCTCAGCTGCCCTGATTTTACAGAATATCCCAGATTTTGCATCATATTTTTCAACTGTACTTCATACAACTTGCGGTTTCTGGAAAAATCACTGAAGACTGTAGTCACTGAGTAATGACAAACATTTGAGTTTCAGATTTCATGTCCATCAGTAAACGCATGAAGATACAGAATCATTTCAGATTTCATGCCCTTCAGAAAATGCATGCTGATGAAAAGTCTGTTATTCTAGCAACTTTCTAAGTATATAAGACAAATAATTCTGCCTCTGATTCTGGGTCATTGTCCCTCATTACTTTTTTCCAATTCCCGGACTACAAAGCTGAGAAATATAATTTTTTATATTACTCAGATGAGATGTACACAAAAAGTGCTTATAACTGCTGGATGGGAATGAGGGTGGTTTGTCTGTAGATGAAAGCAACTTACACAGTTCCCTATTGAAATGTTGGCACTCAAAATGCCAAGTGCTGATAAGCTGAAAAACAGATTCAAAACATAGGAAAAGAGTGAATTTTGAAGATCACTGTTTTCCTTTGAACGTCTTTTTTGCAGGGGGAAAGCCCCCTGTAACCCGATGTGGTGGGCAACCCCCCCCCCACACACACACACACACACACACACACACACTACTTAAGTTACATATGCCAATTCTGAGATCACCATAACTCAGAGAAAATAATTTTTTCTTTGAAATGGCCATCTCAGATTTAGTATATTTATGCCAATTTTTCCACCTCTCAGTAACTATGTTTGATATTTCAAATGGTTACCCACTTACACTCGTTTGCTCAGTTTAAAAAGACTGGTGTTGCAATACTAGTGTGCCTTTGTGTGAAATAAGCTGGAGTACTTTGGGTACTATGTGCTTTTATGACAGAATCTTGAAATGCTTTATTGTGCCCATAATTATTTATTTTTACCACAATTAGATATATGAGGTGTACATAGTCAACAAAGGGACAATAATTGCTGGATATGATGGCTGTCTGTATGTGAAATTGTCTGGCTTGGCTGTCATGGTCAAGTTAAACAGTCATGAGTCTGGCTTTGTCGGATTAGTGCACATTTGTGTAAAGCAAGTCTAAAAATGTTGGAATACTTTACTGTGGACATTTTTTTATCACAACTGAGCATTTATTTGTGGTGTACAATGTCAACTGGCTGCCAGTGATGAGTGTGGACATTACTAGCCTACAATTACAACAGTTCAAATGGTCTTAAATGAGAAAGGTGAAGCCAAAAGAACATAAGCATTTATATACTGTCTCAGAAAAGTAAAAAAATATGTGCATAGGTCCAAGGTTTAGAAACTGCCCAGGGACCAAGGTGCACTTAATCCATCACTGGCATCAGCCATGCTCATGACAAAAAATTATACCCAAGTGCTAAGTAATTAAAACAGGCATGGTTGAGCAAGGGGTAACTTGCTCACTATATGATATTAGTTAGAAACAGAAGCCTCTGTAATACACTCATCTTAAGACTAATTTAACCACTAATATTTTTTTAGTTTCTGCCCTAACACATAACCCAAAGAATATTTCTGTTTGTTGGAAGAATGAATGGGAATGAAATGAATTAAATATTTGATGACAGCTGAAAACATAAGATAACTAAAATGGCAGAAATAATATTTTCAACAGAAACAACTTTATTTCACGTATCTGTTTATCTGTTCATTCATTTACATATTTCTACCATAAAAACACTGTTCAGTGTGATTATTTTGCTTATCTGTTTGTTTGTTTGATCATTCACTTATGCATGTGTCTACCATGAAAGACATGCAATATATAAAGCATCTACACTTGAAACATACATGGTTGCTTCAAGACAGAAAGCTCTCTACTCATCAACTCATCAACCAAGCAAGTGCACACACATATGTCAAGCTGTTATCACTTCCTAGTAAAGTAATGTCAGCAGTGATGGCACACTGGGATACAGCCCTGACAACAGGTTATACACAGCAACAATTCCTTAGAAGAGGGGTGGCATTGTAGTGTGTGTGTGTGTGTGTGTGAAGAAGCATGCTCTCACGGGGGGTGGGGGGGCATTATGTTCCCTACAGTAAAGTACTTAGCCTAATCCCAGGGTTATGGACTTAGATGAAAATGATGTTGTTATTGGAATGCAACAAAGGCACAAACTCCCCAATATCTGCCTGAATGATGGCTCCTCAGGGCAGTGCTCACCCTAGTGGATCTGGGGACTCCCAATCACCTGTGAACATATCAGCTCAAATCTAATGGGGGAAATTTGATGGCTAATAGAGGAAGAAAATAATCTAGAAAAAAACTGTAATTTCTGAAGAGTGCTACACCCTGGTAAAAATGCAAAATAAATTTAAAAATTATGACAAAGAGAAATATAGTGGAGATATGCCCACTCATGACAGAAAATAAACAGAGCAATTATTCAGATTGTGTAACAGAGCAGTTATGATTCTCTGCCTGTATTATGTCTATTAACAGCTTTTATCCACATTGGTAGTGCAGTGAAACTACTCTGAGAATACAGTGTATGCTCAAAATGCAAAATCGGTATGCATTGGTCAGAAATACACCAAAATAAACATGTAGCATGTGGGTTACTAGGTATAGTCTATAAAACACGTCAACACAGATTTTAGCATGCTCAGATAATACAATATGCAAGACTTAATGGGCATTCTACATTTTTTCTTTTTTCCATTTTTCCCCCGAAGCTCAAGAAAACCCTTGCTGTCTGAACGTTACCATCTTACTTCAGTTACTTCAGTTTTTAAACAGAGCACAGAAATGAAAAAAACATTTTTGTTTACCTAGCAGAGTGGGATAAACATCCACAAGTGATACTAAACTGGAAATCTGCTGACCCCCTTTGATGTTTGGCCCCATCATTATGAATGGAATGTGTGAACTTCCTTCGTACATGCTCATCTTGTAGAACTGGCGGTGCTCCATAGCAAGTTCTCCATGGTCAGATGTGAAAATTATCACTGTGTTTTGTAGAAGTCCAGTCTCAGCAAGTGTAGAAAGAATCTCCCCTACAGCAGTAATAGGAAAACAAAAGGGTCAGAAAATTAATACTATGTAGCTCATTAACCTGACTTATAAAAACATGTTTAAAAATCCCTCACTATACAAACGCCTGGCTTATGTCAAGCTTGCACCATTTTCTTTTCTCTGACTAGAACAAGATAAGTCTTAAAATCTTAATGGAACCAAGAAACAAACAATAAAATGTTACTGTTAAATTAGTTGCTGCCCATTTTTTGTCTTTAAATATTTTCTAGGTTTATCTAGATCATGAGGAACTTTTAAGTCATCGTATTTTGGCAGCTATGAGGTGTTTCACTCTTAACAGTGAATTTCAGGATGCCATTTTTATGCTAGATATGTAGGACACCATTTATAGAACAAAAATGTAGAATGCATTTTATGATACTATTTTATGGTAGATTTATAGGATGTTATTTCACAGAACATAATGTAAGACATTATTTTCCAAAGGCAGGCTTAGTCCAGTGGTGTGAACATTGGTTCTAGGTCACTAGATTGGGGTGTCACTGTTGATGTGACACCCGACACCATATACTTGTTTTCTTCTTCATTGCTACTTCCCCACTATCTGACAGCTATAAAATACAGGTTCATAGGTTCATAGGGAGGTACGAGGCTATCTGCCCGAAGGCATTTATAAGCCTAGCCAGAATGTGTTGGCTTTAACACCCCCCCCTTAGATTAGTTCCCTGTGCCTCGGTCCAGGGGAAAACTTTTTGTTTCCCATCCACTCGTCAAGGTTTCTCTTGAAGAGTGTTAGCGAGGACCTCTACCTAATGTAGATTGGAATCTTGTTCCAAAGTATGGGAAGTCTCTGGGACAGGAATCTATCCTTCCAGCACGTCATATTTATTGTTGTGGTGAGGTTTAGATCCCTAGAACGTGTGGCTCGAGGGGATATGGTGTTCTTTAGGTGGAGCATATCCATCAATTCTGGGTTGGACATGGCCTTGTATGTCACGCAGAGATCACCTCTGAGCAGGCAGTATGCAACCGACTACAGCTGGAGTTTCTTCAGTCGAGCTGCATAGGGCATCTGTTTGAAGCCAGTGATCCTCTTGGTGAGGTACTTCTGTGGTCTTTCCAGCTGTTGCAGGTGTCTTGTAAGGTACATCAAAAATGGGGTGCTGAAATTTATGTTGAGTGATGAGTAGAGGGGCACAATTACCTTTTTTGATTTGGATGCGAACCCTTTTGTGATTAGGTGAGCCACATAGAAGGATTTTCTAACCACTTTGGCAATGTGCTTATCAAAGGAGATTACTATCGGCTTGGGTCCCCAGATCCCTTATTACGTCTTCCATATTTATGGGACTACCATCTATGTGGTAGTTTGTGGGTACCTTGTTTTTTCCAAAGGGGATGACTATGCACTTTTTGGCATTTAGCTTGAGGCCATGATTTTGACACCAGGTATCCTTCTCAGTGAGACCCTTTTGGAGGATGTCTGTGTCAGCCGGAGAGTCAATTATAGCCTCTACTTTGCAGCCGTCTGCGAACTTGGTCAGCCATAGTGCTCCTGTGCTTGCCTGTACCTCTGAGAAGTATATGCCGAACAGGAGGGGGCCCTAGGACTGAGCCCTGAGGAATGCCACTTGTAACAGGTTTAGAGTCGGACCTAGCTCCCGCAACTCTCACCATGTGGGTTCTGTCTGTGAGCCATTTGGCAACCCATCTTGTGATGTAGGGGTTTATGTTCAGGCTGGTGAGCTTGTCTATAATACCAGAATTGAGAATGGTGTCAAAGGCCTTTGCGAGGTCTAGGTAGGCTGTGTGTACCACCTTTCCCTCGTCTATAGCCTTGGTAACTGTCTCAAAGAAGTCCACAGGTTTAGGAGGCATGATCTGCCCTTAACAAAGCTGAACTGGGTAGGGTCCAGTGTTTGGGAGTTCCCAATGTCTCTGTTAATGAGTTCCATGATGATGCGCTCCATAGCCTTGCAGAACAAGCTAGTCAGGCTTATAGGACGATAGTTCCTGGGGTCTGTTGTGGCTCCACCTTTGTGGAATAGAATAACCGTTGTTGTGCGCCACTCTATGGGTACATAGCCTTTGGAGAGGCTGAGTTTGAACAGTGTGTTTAGTGAGGGGTTAGTTCGTCTTTCAGCTCATCTGGGACGCAGCCTGGGACACCATCCGGTCCCATTGATGCTGTGTTTTTGGCTTTGGAGAGGGCTGTTTTAACCCAAGTGTCTGTGATTTCAGGGGCTCTACATTCTTCTGGTATGGCTATGGGCCCTTTTGGGGGTGAGAGGGGGGTGAAGTTTGCACTGAACCTGTCTGCCAGGATGTTGGCGATATCGGTCGGTTCAGTGTATTTTGTGCCATTCTGCACTCCGAGCAGATCTGAGCATTGCCACTTAGATTCTTGACATAGCTAAAGAATGCCTTGTGGTTATCTTTGGAGTCCTTGGCAATTTTTCTTTCGAAGCTCGCCTTGGATGATTTTATACGGGATCATAGTTTCTTGCTGATAATGATCAGGGATGTCTTCCCTTCTTGGGATTCTACTCTTTTCTGTACTAGTTTCCTCCTTCTATTGTATAGTTTGTTTATGGCAGGGCTCCACCAGACTGGTTTCCTTTTCTTGGAGGAGTGAGTCTTGGTTTTGCTTGGGATAGCACGATCCATGCATTCTTGTAGGTGCATGTAGAATGCATTACTAAAGGATTTTGCAGCTTGGACAGTGTTATCCTTAAGCATGGGGGCTTTGAAACGTTCCACCTCTGTCTTAAGTAACATGAAGTTTGCTTTTGAAAAGTTTTTCACAGTGGTTTCCTTGTCCAGGGGTGGGGGTGGAATGTGGATATCCAAAGTGATTTGTTTATGGTCAGATCTAACCAGTGAGGGATTGATCTCCAGTGTGGAACACCAGTCACCCATGTTGGTGATGACCAGGTCCAATATGTTGTCACCTCTGGTTTGAGTTTTTGAGTTTATAAATTCTAGGAAATGTTAGCCAAGGGAGACCTATAGCAATCTTACCTCCCCTCACTAAAATACTTGAAAAATGTATTCAAAAACATTTGCTTGACTGTCTCCTACAGGAAGAACTCCTGTCCCCTACACAACATGGCTTCTGCCCTTCCCATAGTACTAGAACTGCCCTTCTTATGTATATAGATACTGTCAATAAAGCTAGACATAATGGTAAACTAATCTCTTCCTTATTTCTAGACTTGTCTAAAGCTTTCGATACAGGTCTATATTAGAACATCAAGGCTGAAATCTTCTAATATCGAACCCTATGGAGCAAAAGCTTAAAATATCGAAGCAACAGAAACCCAAATTCTTTCCTAGGGAAAGATTTTGGTTGTCCATTTCTGTTGCTTCGGTATTTTCAGTGCTGTGGTGGAAAGTTACGGGTCGGGTTCAGGTAAGTGTGCGATTCTGTGGATGTGAGGGTTAGGTGAGTTAGGGTTAGGGCATGGGTTAGGAATGTGTGCGATTGTGTGGACATGAAGGTTAGGTGAGTTAGGGTTAGGGAGCGGGTGAGGTGCGATAGTGACGGACCTTAGGGTTAGGGTTTGGGTTAAGGTAAGTGGATAGTTAGTGGTGTGTGTATAGTTTAGTGTAGGGTTAGTTGTAAGATTTTAGGTGTATGTGTGTGGATTGCTGTTTGTTTGGTGTGCTTGTGTTGTATGTATGTGTTTTGGAACAGCGATTTTTTTCCCTAGGAAAAAAATTGCTGTTCTGACAGTTCGTGATTGTAAGCTTTCGCTTACATAGGGTCGATTAATCACCATTCGCTTCTTTAAGTGGTCGGTGATCTAACCCTTTCGATACAGTTTGTCACAGCAAATGTCCTCACTAGGTCTCTCTCACCCCATCCTTCTGTGGTTCAAAAGCTACTTGTCCAATAGGTAATAGTCGGTAAAATGGCACTCCGTGCTCTTTCCTTACCTCCCAGTCTTCACCAGTGTACCACAAGGCTCTATCCTTGGTCCCCTCCTCTTTAACATTTTCACCAACACCCTCTATACATCCACATAACAGGCTACCCTAATATAATACTCAGATGATTCCACTCTCATTTGCACATCTGCCAACATAGTACTCCACCAAAAAATTACTCAGGAAGCTTTAACAGCCACTGAAACATGGCTTCATAACTCACAACTCAAGCTCAACCCAAAAAAGACCAAACAACTGCTTTTTTGCCCCAACATTCCTCTCTCATGAAAAAAACTAAATTTAAAGTCCACTCTCTTGATAATACAAACCAGTGAAGTCACTTCTCATAGCAAATTATTAGAGGTGACAGTAGATGATAATCTTGCATTTGTCCTACATATACAAAACTGCATAACAAAAACTCATCAAAAATAGGGATGCTTTACAGAGCCAAAAATGTTTTTCACTGACACACCTAAACATACACTTGCCACTACTTATCTACTCCCCACTCTTCTTTATGACACTCCCATCCTTACTAACCTCCAGGCTTCAGAAAATTAAAACTTGAACAATGCTATAACTTCTTCTTCTTTCAGCTTTTCCTGGTTAGGGGTCACCACAGTGGATCACATGTCCGCTCATGATTGGCAGTGGAGTTTTACGGTGTCGAGTTGCCAGCCCGGCACCCAACCTTCCACAGAAGGCACACACACACACACACACACACACACACACACACACATGCACTCACAACTAGGGCCAAGTTAGAGTGTCCAATCCACCTACAGCATGTCTTTGGGATGTGGGAGGAAACCGGAGCACCCGGAGAAAACCCACGTGACCACAGGGAGGACATGCAAACTCCACACAGATGGCACCCCAGCCAAGGATAGAACAAGGGAACCTCTTGCTGTGAGGCGACAACACTAACCGCTGCACCACTGTGGCCGCCCTTTGATGAGGCAGTTCTAACCAATTTAGGCTTTTCAGTGCTATACATAAATTGGTTAGAACTGCCTCATCAACTAACATATACACAGCTTTTTATCGCCTATAAAATTATCCAGCATCCACCTGCCTGTCTAGCACTAAAAAACATTATACACAACTATTTTCCAATTGGTCACTGCAATCCTATGACTAGCAACTCCTGTCTGTCTACAAGCCTAGCAAATCTGCTGGGCATTTCCTGTACTCGAACAAGGTTGCTAAAGCCTGGAATTCCTTACTTGTATCCATCAGGTCTATACCTTCCCTCCCATCTTTCAAAACCACTCTGAAAGACTTCTTAGCTAAAATCTGTCTTTGTTATTGCTCAAAGCCAGGATAAACTATAAACTCCCAACAGCAAACTTTACTCAAAGAGCTGGGACTGTGGAACTTGCCTGCATCCACACAGTTACAATTCATTGAACAGTAAACATCCTTACTACATTACATAATAAGTAATTTAAGGATCCAGACTTGTTATTTTCCCCTAGCCTTTCTTTTCAATCTTCCATCCCTGGTCACAAATTCCATAAAATGATATTTGCTTTACACGTGAAGTCTTACTTTGCGTGTTTTGCTTCCTTTGATCCATTTATTCTCTGTTCACTGTTTGATGTTTGTTTCTCTTAGAAGGCAATGTTAGCTACAATTTGGCTTTAAAAGGAGATCTACTCTTAGAGAAACTTAAAGGGTCAGAGGAAAGCAACCCAAGCTTATGTTAAATGTGAATAGTTAACATGTTTCATAAACTAGTCTGTCATGCATAGACTTTAGCCCTTATTGCTTATCTTAGCTTTTGCTTACCTTTAGGTATCTCTGGATGTTAACAAATGTTGTTCTCCCATAATTTAAAAATAAAAGTTATGTACTCACCATAACTATGCATTTGTGTTGTCCATTTTCATTCTTCCTCAACGAATGGGTTCAGATCCAATATTTGTATCCGATTTGACCACATTTCTCTACATCCTAGGACCCGAATCTTGAGCTCCTCCCTTTACTCATAATCCCACCGACCACTGCATTACCTCAGATTAAGTTAAAATATAAAACTAGTAATAATACTGCAGAAAAGATAAAGTTAAGAGAACAGGGCCTCAAACAGAAACTCTGGTTCCTAACAAAAATTTCCAGCAGATTTCTCCCAAAGACATGGATAGGGGGAAGGTGGGGGGGGGGGGGGGGGGGTTGAAGAAGAATGAAAACGGACGACACAGATGCATAGTTATGGTGAGTACATAACCTTTATATCTGATGTTGTCATTTCCATACACTCAATTAATGGGATAGAGTCCCCTGCTATAATAACCTTGGGTGGCCCTCATGAAGAATGTTCCAGAGAACTGCAGAACCGAATGCAGCTGTTTCTAGAAATTATATCCAACTTGTAACAAGTAATAAAGGTATGAGCATTAGACCAGGTGGCAGCTATACAAATATCATCAGTAGAGGCTCTGGCATAAAGAGTAACTGATATAACCATTGACCTAGTTGAGTGCACCATTGGTTGTCCTGGTAAGGTCAAGCCTCTAGAAGAGTAAACATAAGAAATGCAATCTATAATCCATTTGGCTAGTGTAATTTTTGAGACAGGTGATCCTAGTTTGTTACTGGAAAAGGAAACAAACAATTAGTCAGATTTTCTAAATTCCTTTGTCCTTTGAAGATGTTGCCTATGCACATTTAAAAGATGAAGCATGTTTTCTCCTTTATTGTCAAATTTAGGAAAGAAAACAAGTAAGCTGATCATTTGATTAATGTTTGCTTCAGAGGCAACTTTAGGTAAAAAGGAAGGGTTAAGTACATACGTTTACCCTGTCTTTAAGGAAAATCAAATAAAGTGGTTTTGAAGACAGGGCCTGTAGTTCAGAGACTCACCTTGCAGAAGTTATAGCCACAAGAAAGACTGTTTTCCAAGAAAGAAATATGAGATCTGCTTTAGCCAACTCAAACGGTAATTGTACTAAACTCTGTATACAGTAAGATCCCAAGGTGGAGTGGGATCCTTAATCAGAGGTCTAAGCAAAAAGGTACCTTTAAGAAATGCTTTTCAAAACTTGGATGAGGCTAAGGGAGAAGCATGGTCTCTGATGTGATAGTTAGAGATGGCTGCCAGCTGAACTTTGATGGTGGAGAAATTCGTATACCATTTTGAAAAAAGAGGCAGGAAAATCTAAAACAGCAGGAAGTGGAGCAGTGAAAGGATCCAAGTCTCTCTGCTGAGCCCAGAAAGAAAATCTCTTCCATTTACTCTTATAAATCTTCCTTGTAGAAGGCTTCTGAGAAGAAAATAAAATCTGGCAAACAGGAGAAGAAAGCCTGGAATGTCTAGCCATCACTGGAATTGGAGAAACCATGGGGTTAAGCTGAGGCCTGCAATGTCTGGATGAGTCACCCATGCTGGATGTGAAAGAATGTCTGGACTGGTGTCCAGTGTCCAAGGAGGACCTAGTAGGTGAGACCACAGAAAGGGGAACCACACTTGCTGAAGCCAGAAGGAGGCAATGAGGATACCTTCGCTCTTCAACTGGAGTGCTTTCTGAAGGAACTTGGGGATTAGAGGAAGGGGAGGATAATCATACAGGAGAGTGGAAGGCCAAACATGGACTAGAGCATTTCTTGGTGATTGTACCTGAGGGGGAATTAGGGCAAAGAACCTGCTGCATTTGTTGATGGCAGGAGAGGTGAATAAATCACAGCAAGCTTGACCCCATTTGTGGAAGATCATGTTTGCCATTGTTTGACTGAGAGACCACTTGTGAGGCATCAGGATGCTGAGTCTGTCCACTAGAATGTTGGATTTCTCCAGTGTCTGCATTGCCACAATAAAGTAGTTGGAGGACATCACCCACTGCCAATCTCTCATGGCTTCAAGGCAAAGGGGATAAGATCTGATTCACTCTTGCTTGCTGATGTTCCAAACTATTCACATATTGTCAATTTGAATAACAACTGTCCCCAGAAGAAGAGCATTCTGAAGGGCCTGGAATGCTAAAAGAACCACTCTCATCTCTATAGGATCACAGGAAGCTACTAGGCTACTGGCCTTGAGGCCCTTACAATCCTAGCCAAGAATTTAGCCTGTGTTCCAACAAGTCAGCACCCTATGCCACTGTCCAGCAGGGACACAGGTGGAATCCCACGGGTGTATTTTCTGTTCCCCATCCAGTTATCCTGGTTGCTCTTAAAAAGGGTTAATGAAGTACTCTGCTTGACGTGAAGAGGGAGTCTATTCCACAAAAGGGGGAGTCTCTGGGACACATATCTGTCCAACAAGTCATACTGATGTTACAGACAAGCTTGAGGTCACATGTGCGGGTTACTCGAGCAGAGCCTGACTTGCAGATATGCATCAGTGCCATCAGAGCAGGGTCTGAGATTGCTTTGTAAGCCAGACAGAGGTCACCTCTGAGGAGTCTGTAGGGGACTGAGTAGGGGGACAGGGCCTTTAGCTTATCTGTGTAGGGTAGATGTTTGAGGCCCTGGTTTCTTCTGGTGAGGAACCTCTGTGGTCTCTGCAGCTGCTGCATGTGCTTTGTGAGGTATATGATGAAAAGGGCATTGTGCTCAATAATTGGTCTTATAAGGGAAGAATACAGGGATGTTATGACCACCTTGTCCCTGGATGAGATACCCTTACTAATGAGGTGGGCCATGTAGAAAACTTTACATACAGAGGAGGTAATATGGTGGACAAAAGTCAGTTTGCTATCAACCTGGGTGCCCAAATCCCTCACAACTGATTGCGTGCTTAGGACCTTATTAGCAATGTGATAATTTGTGGGAATGTCACTCTCCCCAAAGGGGATGATGATGCATTTTTGACATTCAGTTTGAAGCCATTTTTCTAGCACCAGTCATCTTTTTGGGTGAGACCCACATCACTAGAGGAATTGATGACTGCACCCAGCATGCAGTCATCTGCAAAACTGGTCATCCATATCCCACTGGTTTTGGCTTGCACCTCAGAAAATTATATCCCAAACAGCAGAGGTCCCAAGAACGATCCCTGGGGTACACCACTTGTTATGGGTCTACTGCTTGAGGTGGCTTCCCCTATTTTGACAAGGTGGGTTCTGTCAGTGAGATGGTTTGTTATCCATCTGGTAACATATAGATTGATGCCTAATTGAGAGAGTTTATCTATTATACATGAGTGGAGAATAGTATCAAAGGCTTTGGCCAGGTCAAGGTACACGGTGTGCACCATCTTCCCCTCGTCCATGGCCTTGGTGACTGTCTCAAAGAAGTTGACCAAATTTAACAGGTATGACCTCCCCTTGATAAAACTAAACTGTTTGGGATTGAGTGTCTGGCGGTAGCCAATGTCCTTGTTAATGAGGTCCATGATAATCTGCTCCATGGCCTTGCAGATCAGGCTATTAGGCTGATGGGTCTATAACTTACTGGTCTGCCAGATGCTCCACCTTTGTGCAAAAGGATGACAGTGGCTGTCCTCCACTCAATTGAGATGAAGCCAGTGCTCAGGCTTTGGTTGAATAGGGTGCCTAATGGTGTTGCAAGTTCCTGCCTGATTTCATGTCGTATGCAGCCCGGGATGTTATCGGGTCCCATGGAGGCTGTATTTTTTGCCTTTGAGAAGGCAGTGATAACTTGCTCCCTAGAGATAAGGGGAGGGGGCCAGGTACTGGCAATGTCCTGTTTTACTGATGGGGGGACAGAGGGGTGAAGTTTTAAATGTACCTGTCTACTAGCCAGTTGTCTAAATCTACAGCATTTGTGTATGTGGTGTCCTTCACCACCAGTGCTGAGCAGATCTGGGTCTTCCTATGAGGTTGTGGACATATGTGAAGAAGGCCTTATGACTGTCTTTAGTAGATGTGGCCAGTTTTGGCTTGACGTTTGCTTTGGAGGATTTCACTAGTACTCTTATTTGCTTGTTCAGGTTAAGGAGAGGTTGCTTCCAATTAGGCACCTGATCCTTCTTGGTCCTGGACAGCAATTTTTTCCTTTTATTATTACAGAGTTTATTTATTGTAGATGTCCACCTGACAAGTTTACTCTTCCTTGAGGAGGAGGATTTCATCCTGTCGAGTATTCCTAATTCCATGCACCTATATAAATGCTCATATAGTACTTTGGTGCAGGTTTGGACATATGTGCGGAGGGGGAGGGGGCTGTGAAGCTGCTTATACCTTCCCTCAGGAGGTTGTAAACTGCTTTGGAGAAGTTTTTTTGCTTGACCCTAGCTGGGGGGTCAGGGAAGATGATGACTTCGAAACTGACCGCTTTGTGGTCGGATCTTACCAG
The DNA here is from genome assembly GCF_019279795.1 of Protopterus annectens. NCBI lineage: Eukaryota > Metazoa > Chordata > Ceratodontiformes > Protopteridae > Protopterus > Protopterus annectens. Next base: position 731,158,525 of record NC_056730.1, read on the forward strand.
GGATGATGACACTGCAGAGATGCTGCAGTGGTTACTCATGTTGGTTAATACCAGGTCCAAGATATTTTCACCTCTTGTGGGGGTGTCGACCAACTTGTCCAAGCCATGTGCATTAACTAAATCAAGGAATCCTGGGCATGTGTGTTTTGGCATGAGTATTTGTTCCAGTCTACGGTTGGATAGTTAAAATCCCCAGGATCAGGGTAAAGGGTTGAATCTTGATAGATTCAAAGGGGTCCAGATAGGTGGAGTGGGCATCTTGAGTCAAAGTTGGAGGCCTATAGCTAGCTATGATTTGAATAGGGGTCTTGTCAATTGTTAACTGCACCTGTAGTGTCTCCTGTGTGTCATACTGTTTGGCCAGCCTGGAAGTGTGCATGTATTTTATATATATTGCAACTCCACCTCTTTTTGCTTTGCTGTCCACGGTTTGGGGTCTGAATGTATGATAGGATGAGTAACCGGGTATGATTGGCGTGCTCTCCACAGCTTTGAACCAGGTTTCTGTGACTGCACAAATGTCAGCACCTTCCAGGGTTAAGAATGTTTACAATGAGTGCAGTTTCATGTTAAGACTCCTAGCATTTAGCAGCATGACCTTTAATTTATGTTTTGATGAAATTTTTATGTTGGTAGTTTTGACCTTATGGCATTGCCTAAAAAAGGCACTATAGGGGTAGCAACAGCATTTGCTAGGAGCCTGAAGCCCAAGGAAGACAGATGCAGGCCATCTTTGGCAAAGCATTGTGGTTTGTCAAGTCATGTCATCCCAGGCTGTCAGGTACTGGATCACCTTGGAATGACATCAGAAACTAAGCCAATTGTTAAAGTCAATCACTTTCTGTTTGTATTGAGGCATCATTCTGGGTAAAGGTAGAATGCTGCTTAAGGCTAGGAACATACCTGCCTGGGACACATATACAGTGAGCTCAATCATGTCTCTCTTCATATACTCCAGGGAGGAATGTCTCAAGTCATTCACGCCAATATGGACTATGACAGATTCATAACAGTACCTGTTGGGAGACTTGAGTACATAGATGATATGGCAAGATTCTGGTATCCAACAAACAACTAACTGTGACTTTCTCCTTATCCAGCCTGGTGAGGGGCATAGCTGTGTGCCTCACAATGGAGTCACCTATGACTAATATGTTGGGTTTATGTTTAGGCCTTAGTGGCTGTGAGACACAGATGTGTGAACTATGTGTGGTGTGTATTGTATTGGACAGTGGAGTTCGCTTGGCTTTTTGCCTGGGAGGTCTCTTTTGTTTGGGTATGTTTGTGTTGAGGACTGCCACATATGTGAGGGTGTGTTGTGTAGGTGTTGGCAGTGTTTGAGGTGTGGTGCTCATGTTGACAACCTTCTCATTGCCAAATATACTGGCTTGTGGGGGAGAGAGCAATGACACTAGGTACCTGATTTAGTTGCATCTCCCACAAACTGTGTTCCTAGGTGGTAGCAGTAGTGGGTTGTCCAGTACATGAGGCAGTTGCTACACTGTCTCAGGATGTCCATATCAACCAGACTGGCAGGAGAAAACGTAGGACATTGTCCATCCAAATTTGTCAAAAACTGAGGGAGACAGGCCAGAGAAAGCTAAGAGGGTAAAGGAAGGAATGTCTAAGAGTAGTAGTATGAGGTGATCACACAAGTGCTACTAAGGGAAAATTTGTAGCTGGGATACCTCAAAAAGGGTTAAAAACCCTGCAGCTAAAGCTCTAGATGCAGCATGCCTGTATCTAGACTATGCTACTCAATTTAAGGTTAAGAACACAGTGAAAAACTCACAAAGAAGCACAGATTAACCACTTACAGTCAAAAGAACAGAACTCAAAGTATGAAAAAATATAGTTAAACAGTAATGAATTACAACAAATAGCAATGAAATATAGTTAATTAATCAGCAGATTGCTTTAAAACAGTAGCTCACAATCACAACAGTAAAAGACAGCTCAAATAAAGCAGCAATTCGTTAAAATACTGTCAACAATTTAATAAGGCTACCGACAAGCAGTAATAAATGCAGCAAACTAAATGCATTTGAACTCCTAAACACAAGCAGCAAAATGAAGCTGAAGTAGGAGGAGGCAGAGTTTTTTTTTTCTTGGTAGAAAGTGAGGAGACAGAAGATAATTCAAGGTTGAGAAGCTAAAGGGGTGGGCCTTCATTTATCTCACTGCACACAGTAGAATGAGCTGATGTAATGGGACTGAAGGGAGTGACCAATATTAAATTTATGCTAGAGGCAGGAAACTCAAAGCCACCAACCTTTAATGCCTCCAATGGACTCCAGCAGTAAAGTGGTACTTTCATTGACAGGCTTTGCAACAGCCTATAAAACTGTCACAGGTTTGCAAGGAATCTACTTTGGTAGATACAGTCTAACAATGTTTGTAGAGGATGCCTCTTTAATCTTCTTACCCCAAATGCCACATTGACCATGGACATCTCCCAACTGGAGTGGAGGACATTTCTTGGGGCAGACTGTTCAAGGCATGCGATCCCCAGAAGAGACCGATTTGTATATAAATGTCTTAGAAGCCTTCTGCCATTGCTCTGCTGAGATCTTGGAAAAAGATAAGTGCTTATTTTCAACTATTTTCTGCACTTCTGTTTACTCAAAACACTTGCCGCATACCTGTTTAAACTGTGCAACTGTTTTTTAGACTTACTGAATTCAATCCTTATCTCTGTTCTGAACTTTGTCTCCTTTTTGTTTGTTCTTTTTACTTGTACCTCTGTTCTGAACTTGTGTGTGTCCCACCCACCTGCCCATTAGAGGATTTGCATGTGAAGTTGAGTTGTAGGTATCAAGGAAATCGTAGCAGTAAATTTTATATAATCTTAGGTCAGGAGGACCTCTTGAATGATTCTTTGGTCTAGCAGCTTCTGAACCTCTAGAGCTACTAACTCCCACTGACTGGGTGGAACATCAGGGAGACATTTTCTTCTCAGTGGGGGAACTTGTAAAAAGTGAATGAAATACCCTCTGGATATAATCTTTTGCATGCATGAATCTTCTGTGATGGCTGTCCATGTGCAAGGAATGGTGCCACCTGACTGTATCCAGAGGAGAACTGTCAGGCAATATTTCAGAAGCACTAAAAAGGTCTGTCTGAGAAGGAATCTTGAGACCCTTGGTTTTGCAAACCTCCTCTGCCACAAGGGTGGCATCTTCCATTATAATTATTTCCTCCACTGCCTCTGGGAGAAAAATATCCACATGATTCTTGAAAAGCTCCTTGAGATTTCCAGAACCAAATCTTTTTACCATTAAACTGGTGCCTAGAAAAAGGTCCCTGCAGGGTAGAAAAATGGATTCCCATGGGAGATAAGGTCTTTCTATCTTGCTCACTGCAGGAAAGCGTGTCTTTAACAGCTGGCCCAAACAAAGAAGAGCCATCAAAGGGAACATTGATGAATGATGTTTTAAAGGGCTCCACAATATTGCACAACTGCATCCAGGCATGTCTCCTAATGGCTATGTCTGAAATGGCAGCCTGTAATGAACCTTCAGCTGCATCTGAGATTAGCTTCATGGATGCATTTGATATTGACTGTAGGGTGGCCAGTCGTGAGGAAAAAGACTTTTGTTCCTCTGCTGACATGGATCCGGGGATAGAGTTACAGAGTTCCTTAATGATTTCCCTCTGTAACTTAGTGAAGTGTGCCAGGTAGTTTAACAACCGCAAAGCAAATGTCGTTGAGGCATACACTTGGTTCCCATACCTGTCCAATGTGTAAGACTCTCAGTTAGGGAAATGAACAGTAGATCTCTGCTCAGCTAGCTCCTTCTTGGTGGCTGCTGCAACAATCATGGTGTCCACAGGGATCCCTTTAGTCCAATATTACCTGTCTGCAGGAGTACTGAAAATCTTATCCAGGCATCTAGGGATCAGTTCTATGGTATCCAGCTCCTTCTATGCCCAGCTGGAAACAAGATCTATAAGCTCATCCATGAGAGGGGATTCTCAGAACACAGATCCAGAGGGGGGTCTTATCGGCACCGATTCCCAGTGGATCAGTGAGCCTCAAACCTCCATGTCATACAGTCATTACTCCTTCTCTGATCTGACCTTCTGTTTTTGAGCCCTTGGATCCGAGATCTCCTAGAGCTGAACCTTCATATCTGAACTTACCTCTTTCTTTGACTCCAACTCCTTTTCTGATCCATTCAGCTACAACTCCCATGGAGCAGGATGGGTCTCGGAGCTGAAGTGCTGGCATCGGATCCGAGGTTATGACTTCTCTCTGAAGCTTCTGGAGCTGTCACTTCCCCTCTGGGCCTAAGCACTGGATAGCTTGGCTCAGGGTTGGGGAGGGCCCTGGATTGTCTGTGCAGAGAATTTCAGCTCTGGTCAGATTGTCCTTGGTTTCTCCTGGTCCCTCTCCCTTCAAGGTGGTGGATAGGGTTTTCTCTCACCAGTGAGTAGTTTCTACTCTTACGTCTTCAGATCCAATCCCTGTTCCCTCTTCAGATCTTGTGTCTTAGTCTACTCATCCTATCCCTCAGGGACAGTCAGTCTTTATGAGCTGCCAGGCAGGTCCATTTAGAGAACTCCCAGCCTGTTTGGATACCTCTGCAGAACACCCCATTGAAGAGGTTCCCTAAAAGTGATCATGCAAAAGGAGGCACTTGGATTCCCCACAAGAATCCCTCATAGAAGACACTGATTTCGATAAAGGGAAGGATCCCCTAGATTTCCACCTGAAGACGTCTTCTTCGGTAACATTTTAGAAATTCTACAGCAGAAAGGTGGTTGGTCATCCCAAATTCCTTCCCAGGAGGAATCAGTGTTACTTGAAACCTTCAGGTTTGCCCCAGCTACTTCTTGGGTTACCACTCTGAATTACAAGTTTCTTCTTGTGCTATGTATAGGAGCCTTAACTGTGCAGCTCTGAAATGCCCCTTCAAATCGGGTAATCCCAATGCGCCTAGTTCTATTGGAAGAATCAGTTTATTCCACTGGACTCTTGCCATCATCCCCTCCCAGATAAAATCCTTCAGCTCTTTATTAATTGCTATCCTTAACTTCTCTTCTGGTTGATAAAAATATGCCTGACCTGTGTTTAAGACTTATGGACTAAAAACATTTTAACTACTTGTATCTTACTATCCATATCCATAGAACACAGCTTCTAATTTCTCAGTATTTTGTATCATCTTTTATTTAGTCTCTTCCCATATACCTTACCTGCCACACCGGAATAATTTTTAATCAATATTCCTACATACTTCATTTTATCATGCCCCCATAAATATGGATATTGCTGAACCAATTCTTCTGTGGGTACATAACTGACAGCTATTGCCTTTGTTTTATCTTCATTAATTTTGTATCCCCAATAGGTTTGAAACTGTCTCGAAAAGTTCCACAACAATGAAATGTCCTTTTCTGATTTTATCAAGTATAAAATAATATCACCTACACATACAGCCAGCTTTTCTTGACTACCATACCAATTATATCCTCCTAACCAACTTTATAATTTTATCAGGCAATGCAAATTGTTCCATTTCCCTGCTCATAAACTCACAGTCTACTCCATCAAATGCTTGCTCTACATCAAAACCCACCCCAACAATGGTATTTTCTTACTTTCTGCTTCCCTCTGGAACACTAATGTTTTGTTAATGCTGTCAAATGTTTGCCTCCCCTCCACAAAAGTACACCGATCCACAGCTATCAATTTTAGCATTTTTTGCCAGTCTTTTAGACATCACAAAAATAATACTTTATAAACATGGTTTAGTATTGAAATTGGCCTGTATGAAGTTGGATCTGATGGCTCTTTACCCTCTTTAGGTATTACAGCTACCACCACTTTCTTCCAGGATATTGGTACTTCTCCTCCTCTTAAAATGCTTTTAAACAAATCCTTCTAGACTTTATCACTTTTTCCTTATTAGTTTCCAAACTTCCACCAGAATACTATCTATTCCTGGGGACTTTCCTGTGGATTGGTTATACATCACCATTTTATCTCATCTTCTCCTATCTTAACTGTTAGCAATTGAGCCTCATCTACCTCTAACCTTGGCATATTTAATTACTCCATAAACATTTCCACTTGTAACTTATGTTGATTTTCATATTTCTCTGTTTTATACAGACTTTCATAGAATTTTCGAAATATTTCTAAAACCTCTAGAGGATCTCTTGTTATCTTCCTGTTATAGGCTCCCTAAGCTTAGTGACCACCCCTTCTACTTTCTTTTTCCTGAGTTATTGTGCTAAAAGTTTTTGTGCTCTAGAGTTATTAGCAAAAACAGTTGCTTAACAGCAATCTTTCTAAAATTGTGCATATTATCGAAGTATGCTCCATTATAGCAGCTTTAGGTGGAATATAATGCATACCGGTGTAATCCTCCTCCCTTGCCAGTAGCCCCTTAGTACTACAAATCTAAAATGATTATATTTTTTATCCTCTTCTATCACTATTGGAGCTCCTCTTGCAATTAATGTAAGTACTCCACTTTTCCTTTGTCTAAGGTATTCTACTGAATAACCATCCTAAAAACCTTTCTTTATCAAATATCACATGTTCACTTCTTCCCAAGAGTGTCTCATGTTGCATAGCTATTTGCAGTCTATATTTTAATACAGTTCACTACTCTTTCATTTTTGTATTTATCTGTGAGACCACTGACATTTAAAGACATTACGGAAAGCATCATGTTAAAAAGTTATTATTCCCACCTTTTGTGCATAACAGCTTTTTCGTTACGTGTCTAGTTCCAGCTTTTGTGTTCATAGGTTCATAGGTTCATACTAGGCTATCTGCCCTGGGGCAATTATAAGCCTAGCCCGATTTTGTTTGGCTTATGCCACCCCTTGATTTGAGTATACTGTGCCCTTTTTACGGTTTAGTTTACTTTGCCTCTGTCTAATAGTGACACAGAAGTAACCCCCGGAACAAACCTACGATCCCCCATCCACTCATCAAGATTCTTCTTGAAGAGATTCAATGAGGTGCTCTGCCTAACATGAATTGGAATTCTATTCCAGAGTGAAGGGAGCCTCTGGGTTATGAATCTGTCCCTCCAGCAAGTCCTATTTATTTCTGTGCTGGGGTTCAAGTCCCTCGAGCGTGTGGCTCTAAGGGATTTAGATTTACTGAGGTGGAGCATGTCTATTAATTCTGGATTGGACATAGCTTTATATGTCAGGCACAGATCGCCTCGATGTAGGCGGTATGCAACTGAGTAGAGCTGGAGTTTTTTTAACCGAGCAGCATATGGCATCTGTTTGAGTCCCTTGATCCTCTTGGTGAGGTACTTTTGGGGTCTTTCTAATTGCTGCAGGTGTCGGGTAAGGTACATCCCAAAAGGGGCATTGTATTCTATGATGGGCCTGATGAGGGATGAATAAAGGGGTACGATTACCTCTCTTGATCTAGCATACATGCATACAATGTTTGGCCGGTTGATCTTTTATACAGCTGTTTCTTGTCAAATCCACTTGGAGCCTATGTCACATCTTACAAAACTTTTTGTTTTATTGAAAGCCCTCAAAAATCACCCATTACCCCCTAAAATCTACTAACGTAATACTAACACACAAATCTATGCACATCTTCACATACTGAAGTTTACCCTTCTAAAAGGAACAAGTGTCCCAAATTGGCAGCCACACTCACTGACTTGGGTTAACCTAAAAGAAAGGTTATCCAAGCTAAAACATATGGTACAGCCTGTGCTTCTACTAAGTGTTATCCATTTTTGTCTTATCTTTATAGCTCTCCCAGATTAGAAAACATTTGAATGCTGTCAGAAAACATCATCTCCTAACCATTTCTCTTTATTAGATTGTCTCCATGGAGACATGAGGACCAGATACAGAACTGCTACTAAGCATACATTTATTTGCTAGAAAAAAAGCTTTATAATATCCAATGCTCTTTTTCATTTACTTGCTTTCTCTTGAACTTGTTACTAGATCAAACTGTGGCCTTAATCCAGTCATTCCACTATGCAAAAATGAAAAAAGTACATCAATTTTTTTTCTTTTGTCATGCTTTATTGACTAGACTTTTATTCTTTTTTTTAAATCGCAGTGTCTGCATTTCTTAAAATGAACAAGAAGAAAGACAGAAGAAGGAAGGAAAAAACAGGATCAGCTGTTTGCAGTAGTATCCCCCATTACACTTAAAAATAACAGAGAAAACTGTACTTTATAGCATGCAAAGAAAATTATGCACTATAAAAATATTATTATTAAGAAAAAATGTTTTACTTACAGTTAACATTCGCCCTCTTCTTCCCTTCTCCTAAGTATTTTTCTGAACATTAATGACATGAAGTTGGGCATATGCTGTAGAGTCCCCTACAAGCTTAACAAAGTCAAAATATCTAATAATTCCAGATTTTCTTATGTCATGTTTCACAAATATAATTATTGTTTTGTGATTCCACATTTGTCAAGTTCCAAGTTATTGGTTTTATTCCTGCTCATCTCCATCTCCCTAATCCTGTCTCTGATTCATTTCCAATGAACTCTATAAATTATTCAAGTCAGCTCTTGTGCTTTTTTTCCTTCGGTCAAACATTTTATGTTTTAACATTGGAAAAGCTTTCACTGGCACAGTCTCTCTGTGGTCTTTATTACTAGAAGAACAAGAAGCACAATCTCTTTCTGTTTCACAGCTCACTTTTTACAGTACAAACTTTTGTATTTCCGCTTTAGCATGTACTGCATCAAAAAATGATTTTGCCCCTCCAGGAAAGAATATTTTTAAGATAGCTGGGTATGAGTTTGAATCTCATGCCTGCTTCTCAATATTCTCTGAATGGTGGAAAAAATTTACTTCTGTTCTGCCTGGTGTACAATAAATAATCATTCTCCACAAACACTCTGCTGTCTCCCATTTTTAGTACCTTGTCCTTCTGCAACAGTTTTGTCAGAATCAATTCCTTCTGCTGGTAAGATTGCATCTTTATTATTAAAGGTCTAGGTTGCTTTCTCACACCCAGGTTTAGAGCATACACCGGATGTGCCCTTTCAATTAACTGATGTGGAATACCAGTCCAGATGATTATGTGTGCTTTCATAACATTAATATAGTCTGTTCTTTCCAGCTTTTCTGGTACAGCAGAAAACCTCAGGTGTTTCCTATGTGCTCTGTCAACTACTTCTATTATTTTCTGAAACATATCTTCTTGAACAGTGTCATATTCTGGCAGCCTTTTCTTCCTTTCACCCTCTGATTTTTGCATTTTTATCACCTCATCTGAATATCTGTTTAAAGCTTCTTCCATTTTCCAGCATTTTGTTATTTGAGTTATTATACTCCATCAGTGTTTCGTTTATTTAATCAGGTCTCTGTGCAGTTGTTTTATACTTTCCTCTGGATTACTGGAAGTCATGGCTGGAGCTTGCACTGCTTTTTGATGAACAATTGCAGTACTATTCCCAGCCAGTTTTTTTCCTTACTTTTTATAGCTGATTTTCTTTCAGGCTTTCTGTATTTCTTTTTCCTGGCATCCAGGCAGTACACTTACAGCCAGTTACTGAAATTTACCCAGAAATATAAGTCCACTGGCTTTTTCTGGTGAGTTTCTGTTTTCACACTGAGAGAGCTAGAATTAAGCTGTTACTCAATGTGCATCTTGGAAGTCCTCTATCTGCACACACTTAAGGAATATCATAATAAGTAAAGTGTATTTATAAGGAAAGCCTTACCAAATGTCTTAATTCAACAAATAACATATGCATAGGAGTTTGATACAAGAGCTAAACCAGCCTGAACTTAGCTTCTCAGTAAGATCATCTCATATATACCATTTGCCAACATCTGTTCTGCTGATTTGATTCTATGTCAGCAGAATGAGGACTTTACATGGACCTCAGCAGGAAAGCAAATATTAGTGGATGTATTATAGGTTACTGGATTTCTAGCACAAGGAAACTTCTCCCGTGTGCTGGTAACCTGGATTTAATTAGCATCCAGTGAGGCAGAATTAAAGGTCTGCTCATCTTCCTTGATGATTCAGGATCAGTTGGAAATTACTGTAGACAGGTTATCCTAAATGTACAAAGTCATCTGCAGTGAAACAGCTGGCCCACAGCATAAACCATTGGTTGCCACAATCAGCTGCAAGCAGTGGTCAGAAAAGGTTCTAAGGTCAACAGAGACTACACTGAAGACCTGGAAGCTGACTGGAGATAAAGCACAAGAGTTCAAGGAAATACTCAGGGCTCTCGCACCTCAGGAAGATGAAAAAATAGGTGGAAATGAAGAAGAATATCAGCACCTCAAAACAGCATGTATGAGGATTACAGAACAGATATGCATCCAAGCCAGGTATGGAAATAAGGTATATAAGGAAAGGTGGTGGCAGAATACAGAAGTCATCAAAAGAAAGGAGTGCAGGAAAAAGTGGGAGACAGAAAAAATGGACCAGGCTAAGAAGGAATACTGGCTGGATAACAATCAGACTAGGAGAGGAGTTGCAAAAACAAAGAACAAGGCATCTGAGGCACTCTACCAACTTCCAGAAAGTGAGAGGGCACAAAGAAACTCTCTCATGCTGCACGGCAAAGAGAGAAAGATAAAGAAGATAGTCAGACACCTTTCATAAGGGATGCCAGCAACCACCTGTTGACCAGTCCACAGGATATCAAAGACAGACAGAGGGTGTACTTCCAGCAATTCTGAATGAAGAAAACCCCAAAGAAGCCATACTGCCCCAGATACAGTGTATGATGAAATAAAAGGAACATTCCACCCTAGAAGAAGTAAGAACATCACTAAAGAAAAGAAGACAGGGAAAGCAGCTGGCTCATGTGAGGTCACAGCAGATATATGGTCAAGATGTTGGGTGAGATGGGGGAAATAGATCCTGAGTGTACTCATAGCAGTATGGAGAAAAAGGCATATCCCAGATGACTGCTAAATAAGCATACTACTGCCAGTGTATAAGAACAGAGGGGATATCCACAACTGTGGGCAGTACAGAGATCCTGTCACACTACATGAATGTTTTGGAGATGGTGACTGATAAATGAATCAGTAGAGTAACAGAAAGTAAGATGGGAAATGAGCAGTTCGGATTCAGATCAGGATGCAGCACAACTGACCTGAGGTTTGCAGTAAGGCAGACAGTTGAGAAAAAAACTACAGACCAGTAAAGAGTCCAACTTGCTATTCTTAGACTTAAAGAAGCATATGACAAGGTCTCAAGAAAGCTGATTTGGGCAGTCCTGCAGTGTCTCAAAGTCCAAGAAATACTAGTAGAATTAGTGCAGGCTATGTGCAAGGATCTAATGACTCAAATGAGAAAAGTGCTCAGTCTCACAGAGGGGTTCCCAGTGGGAGTGAGTGTGCATAAAGATTCAGCTCTGAGCCCAGTACTGTATATACTGGTGATGGAGTGCATCAGCAAGTAAATCAGAGGAGAAAGTTCATCAAAGTTGCTGTATGCAGGCAATATGACATTACAGAAAGACCTGAGGAAGGCCTTCAGCAAAGGATATGAGACTAGACTGCGAAGCTAATGGCATAAGGAATGAAACCGATTACAGGTAAGACAGTTCTAATGACAGCAAATGGGGGAAATCAGAAGAAGGTGAGGACTGAGCAGAAGGGAAACTAGTGGTACAGGTTAACAGTGTCAAGTATCTGGGAGGGATGGTTGAGGAGAACAGAAGTCTGAATGAAGAGGTCATAGCTGGAATCAGACAGACTGCACACCTGTCAGGGGCAGAGTATGAGAAAAGAATGAAAGTGCATCAGATACTGGTACAACCAATACTACTGCATGGTACAGAAACCTGGGCAGTAAAGGCAGAGCAGCTGAAGAAGCTAGAACTGATGGAGAAGTGCCTGAGATGGGTGATAGGATGTACACTGTGGGACAGATGAAGAAATAAGGACATCACAGCAGAAGCCAAAGTAGCACAAACTGTACATATGGTCAACAAGAACAGATTATGGTTAGGGCACATGTGCAGAAAAGCAGAAGACAATCTGGTGAAGAGGATTTGGGACAGACAGGAAGAAGGCAAGAGGAAATGAGGGTGTCCAGCAAACAGATGAGTGGATTGTGTGAGAGAAGACCTGCAACAGTCAGACATGACTGTTGAAGAAGGTAGGATAGTTGCACTGAATCAAGAGAAATGGTGACAGTTGACATGACACTCCCAACCCCATGTAAAAAATGGGAAAAAGGGGGTTAATGATGATGGTGATTAATGATAAGGGCATCCTTAATGAAGTAATGAGCATCCATTCCAGCAGAACATCGTCTATGTGGTGTTACACATACAATGTCCAGATGATGGCCCTAGACTACCTAAAGTGAAAAGGGATAGATAGGGTTGGTTTAAAGACAAACCCATGCTTGGCCTGCATATGGCAACAGACTGCCCTCTACTACTCCTAACTCTTGCTTCTGGTAAGGAAATGAAAGGGACAAAGGGTCATGTTAAATGTGATGAATGGGACCACAGAAAGCTGAGGATCAGCGTTCTAGCAACAGCAAGAGAAGAATAAACTAACTAAACCAGTATGTCAAAGTTACATTTTCAAACAATGGGTTTAGCAGCAGGAAATGTCTTTAGTTCAGCATTGATACAAAGGATAGCCCACTCATAACTAGCTGAATGAGTGGGCTATCCTTTGTAGTAATGGCCCAAATATAATGTACTGTAAATTTTAAGTAGATTCCAAAGTCCAACAGAAGGCTAAAGAATTCAAGCCAAAACTCAGGTAAAGAAAAATAACAGTAAAATATTAGTCCAAAAAGAATACTTAACAGGCAGCTGGATTCAGAGACACCCTCCTTACTCTATAGCAGAATAAATGACCACTCTATTAGATGGACTTTGTTAGATGCACCTGATGCAGCTCAGGTGAAAGTGTTTTCTTAAATATAGTTCTATAGTTGTAGCTCATACTGTGTTGTCATGTTCCGCTTGTTAGAAGATAAAAATAAAAATAAAACATTTTAACTAAGAATGAGATTCCACAGGCTGCATAGCTGGTAAACCCTCAGGGGTCTTTCAGGAATATTCAAATAAGGGACTAAACTCTAAGGTTTGGCATTGGTCCCTTGTTTTTCCATCTCCCAGATTTTCCTCCAGTCAGCTACCATGGCCCCTCCCACCACTGCCTGTAACTGCCTTTAAATAACTGACTTGTTGAATGTAATGTATTAGAACAAAAACATATGTCCATCTATCTGCTTAACTGAATAAACTACTGGAAACTTCAACTAGGTATCTTTATTCCTCCCACAGGGAGGGTATCAGAGAGAGGGATTCTCCTAGATCTGCTATCTTAAGTGATTTTATCTAGACTAATCCTTTATACTCTGTTTCTTGTTAGTTCTGTTATCCTCTGGGTCACAGGTGAGATACCAGACTTCACTCAAACCCTCTGGATTACCTCTGTTTTTTAGAATCAGTGACGTGGGTTCCTCGGCTGCAGAAGTGACAAACAAGTGATTAATGAACAGAATCTCTCGAAAGCACTCCCAGTTCAGTGCACTGCAAACATAAATGAATGGTACAGTGAACTTCAGATCAGTGCACCATTCATTCTGTCTGTGAACTATTAAGCAGCAAAACAAAATGTGGGGATTAAGCCAGTACAATATGAGAGATAATCTACACAGGCCAATGGGCATCACACATCAATGAAAAGGAACCAGGAACACACAGATGGAACAAGATATGTGCTCACTACATGTATGGTGCCATGAATGTCAAAATATCCCACCAAGGCAGTCGGGGCATCGCATGTGCTGTGTCATTGATATTAAGGTATTTCTGCACATAATTCAGTGGCACAAAGAGGAGTAGACTATGTGCCCAGTAAATTCACTGTGCAATGGGTGCTAGGATATTGCTGCAACTGAGTCAGGGGTATAAAGTAAAGCACTCTGTGCATCCATTACATAAATGGTGTCACAGGCATCAAGGCACCCTACTAAAGAAATCAGAAACACAGTGTGCCTATTAAATGCATGGTGCCAGGGTAATACCACATAACAGTCAGGGGTTTACAGAAGGAGTAGGCTGTGTATCCATTCCATTTACAGTGCTAGGGATGGCATAGCAATGGAAAGAGAAAGCCAGGGCACATGTACACTGACTGCATGTATGGCACTATGGATGTAATGACAGACACACTAAAGGTGAGTAGGGGTTATAGTAAAGGTAGGGTGCGCTGCTGCAGACTTACTACAGCACAAGGTGTCTAAGCACAATGCATATACATCCTATGGTACACAGAATGTGCAGTGTGTGCACTAAAACCTAGCAGGGCAATGGATGCCTGGCAAGGAGACAGCAGCACTGTACTGAACACAGCATGGGTGTATTTTATATCCAAAAAAGGAATGAACTCGAATACACCAGGGCACATTGTTGCAGTGTTACAAGGCGCATGATTTTCTCAGCATACATTTTCCCAAATCAGCTGGATTATTCAGAGCTGGATGCATGGCAGCAGGTGAGAGGGGCTAAATAAAATGATCCATAGTCATACAATACAGGACACAGTGTGCTCTATGTGAGTACTATGCAAGGCTCACCACAACTTGTAGGTACTAGCTCCTACATGTAATGTGACAAACAGTGCACATATACATATATGTATATCATCACAAAAGGGTTCTCCTCTAGAAAAAAGGAGGTCATTGTTCCTCTCTACTCATCCCTCATCAGACCCATTATAGAGTACAATGCCCCATTTGGCATGTATCTCACAAGACACCCACAGCAATTGGAAATCCCACAGAAATACCTCACTAAGAGGATTACTGGCCTCAAACATGCCATATGCAGACTGTCTCAAAAAACTCCAGCTCTACTCCATCGCATATCGCCTACTCAGGGACATCTCTGCCAAACATGCTAAGCTATGTCAATCTCAGAGCTGTTGGACATGCTACTCTTAAAGAAATCCCAATCTCTCTAAACCACAAGCTCCAGGGACCTAAACCTTGTCACCACAATAAACAGAACATGCTGGAGGATAGATTCCTGTCCCAGAGATTTCCCATACTCTGGAACAAACTACCCATTCATGTCAAGCAAAGCTCCTCATTGGCCCTCTTTATGAAAAACCTCGACGACTGGATGGGAAATATAAAATTCACCTCAGCGATCACTTCTGCGGCACTGCTTGACAGGGGCACAGGAAGTACCTACCTATGAACCTGTACATACACATATACACATACATATGTGTGTGTGTGTGTGTGTGTGTGTGTGTGTGTGTGTGTGTGTATAAATGTGTATACAGATAGATATGGATATATGGATATCTATAGCACTGAAGCTTAAGATTTAACATACTTACATAGACAACACATCTTTTACAGTATTAGGTTGAGGCATTACATAACGGTGAATATTGTTAGTAGGGGTTGCATTTTTTTGCTTTACTAAAGTTGAGTTGTGAGTATAGCAACAAAGAGAGCAAAGATTAGACATAGTAAGGAGTAATGTACCAGGAGAAGAGACAGAGATGGGAAATTGTATAACAGGTTAAGTAAGTAAAGCAGGAAGCGTAAATAGCTTAAGTATAATGTAAGAGTAGAGGTGTAAAGAGTAAAATTTAGTGGATACATAACAGAATGTCCTAGCAGTGATATATGGGAATTGAGTAAGGGGTTAGAAATAGAGGTGGAACTGTAAGGAAGCTTGAAAAGTTGCATTCTTTTGGTGATGAAGCTGAGATCAGAGGGCAGGAGGAAGGGGAGAGGGGGGATTGGGAAGGTCAGCCAGGTGGGGAACATGTGCATATCCATGTGCGTTTTAGGTGTTCTTTCAGGAGTCTTTTAAATGTAACCTTGAGACTGCTGAGGTAATACCAGTAGATAGGGCATTCCATATTTTGCCTATGTAGTTAGGGAAGAGGGAGTCCCCTGCTGTGCTTTTGGTCTTGGTGACCTTGGTTAGCTTTCTGCTGCTAGAGAGAAGTTGTCTAGTTTTAGCTTGTAGTTCTAGTAGATTCCAGTGCTGGAGTTTTTTCTAGGAGTAGCAGGAGACTGTGGGCAAAGGGAAGTTGATGATAGTTTAGGAGATTAGGGAATTCAAGACAGTCAAGTTATTTTTAGGGAATGGCAGTGGTGGGCTCGATAGGGGGCACCAATAGCAAATTTTGCAATTTGATCGTAATAGGTGTTGAGTTTGACAGTTTTGGTTTTGGGTAAGTTAGTGAGAATGGGTGAGGCATAAAACAGTATGGAAAGGAGGTGAGTTTGAGCAATTATTATCCTAGCAGGTTGTGATGGATATGGTTTATTCTTATATAGACTGCCCAGTTTTTGTGGATATCTTTAATGGAATGATTTATATGCTGATCAAATTTGAGGTCATTATCAATGGTCACTCCTAGCAATTTAGTGTGAGTGTCAGGGGAGATGGCAGCCCCATCCCTGGACACAATATTAAATGGGCTGGGTATTGCGATAGATTTGTTAGGTGTAAATAGCAAAAGTTTTTTTTTTTTTTGGGATTTAGTATAAGATTTTTTTTAAGAAGCTAGTTTTTGGTGGTATGAAAGGCTTTTTGGGTTATAGACAGGAGTTTCTCAGAATCATTGTCTTAACAGACAAGCGTTGAGTCATCAGCATATTGTATAACTGTTGCATCTTGACAAATGCTGTGGAGGTTATTGGTGAAAATGGAGAATAGGAGGGGACCTAAACTGGAACTTTGTGGGACTCCTGTGCTGATGGATAGCAGTGTGGATAAGTTGTTGTCCCACTGAACTGCTTGTTGTCTTCCTTGTACATAGTTCTGAAACCAAGCTAATGCATCATTATTATGGCCATGGTCAGTAAGGGCTTGTACTAGTTTAAGATGGTTGACCATATCAAAGACCTTTGATAGGTCCAAGAATATGGCAGAAGTTAGACTGCCTGTGTGTTTGTTTTGGTTGAGGAGGTTTGTAAAAGAGAGTAGGGCTGTGATTCAAAATCCATGTTGAGTGGGACAGAGAAGTTGGTTGTTAAGCAGGTATGACATAAGTTGGTGGTGTACACATTTCTCTAGTATTTTAGCTAGTGGAGGCAGGATGACTATGGGGCGATAGTTGGTGAGGGCGGTGGAGGTACCACCTTTATGGAAGGGGATAATATAGGAGGTCTTGGTATTTAGGTTTCTGAGAAAGATCTGTTTAGAAGGATGGATATAGGGAAGGCAAGTTCATTGGCAGCCAACTGAAGGTATTCAGTAGGTATCCCATTAACTGCTAGTGTAGAAGGTTTAAATTTGGATAGCAACCTTCTGACAGAGGTGGTAGGGATGGGTTGAAATTGGAAGGTTGCTTTGATTCTATCTACAGGTTCTGGGTAATTAGTGGTGGTGGATGTGGGCTGTTTTTGAACAAGATTAGAAATAGTTTCTATGAAGTATTTGTTAAATATGTTTGGTATATTTGTGATTTCGCTACTGGAGGTTGGAGGTGGGGTGGAGGGTCAAACAGGATGGAGTAGTTTATTTATTCCTGCATAGAATTTCCTGGGGTTGTTTTGATGTTTGTTTTGTAGCTTTAGGAAATAATTATTTTTATCTAGGAGAACTGCTTTTTTAGTCTCATTTCTAAGTTTATGGAATTGCTCCATAACTGCTGGTTTTTTTGTGGCTCTCCAGTTATACCAGGCTTTGTTCCTTTCTGATATTCTATTTTTAGTCTCTCTGGTAAGCCAGGGGGCTGTTTTTGTTTTGAGTTTAGTGGTCTGGGCTGGAGCATGGGCATTCAGGATTTCTAGGAAAGTGTTATTGAAATGGGTTATGGCTTTTTCTAGCGGTAGTACTTTTAGTATGTTCCAGTTATGGTGCTTTAGCTCGAGTTTGAATTTGCTGAGGTCAAAATTTTTTGTGATATGGGTTGTTTGTAATATGGGGGTAGGGTTGGCCTAAGTTTTGAATTTCAGTAGGAAGGTGAGTTGATGGTCATTAAGGGAGTCTGGGAGGACACCTGCTTGATAAGAGGTGTTAGTCTTATTTATTAAGATCCAGTCTAGGAGGCTTTCTTTGATTTTTGCATTTCATAGTATAGTGCTTGATTGGATGACTTGTGAGAAACTGTAGAGGATGATATGGTTTGTGAGGTTAATAGCTAAACCTGTGTTCCAATCTATATTAAAGTCACTGAGAATGATAGTCTCCTGGGGCAGGTTTTAACTTGTCCATTGTAGGAAGGCTTCTAGGGTAGGGATGTTGTTACCTGGTGGTATATAGCATGTGATAATATAGATAGACTTTGGATTTGATTGACATACGGATATATATATATATATATATATATATATATATATATATATATATATATATATATATATACACACATACACACACACACACACACACACACACACACACATACATGTATATATATTTTGCACATGGAGTCAGGGTGTTACTTCAACAGTGACAATCATCTAGAGTGGAGGTTTACACTGTCAAGTGGCTAGCCGTACCACAGCAGTTCATTCACACCACACACTCACACCGATGGCCAGTTTAGATTGTTTAGTCCACCTATTACATGTCTTTGAAATGTGAGAGGAAACCAGAGCACCAGGAGGAAACCCACGCGAACAGAGAGAGAACATGCAGACTCCACAAAGAGGACACCCCAGTTGAGAATCGAACCAAAGGACCTATTGTTGTGAGGCAATAGCACTGTCCACTGTGCCACTGTGGTCATTCATACAGGTAACATTTCATGTGAGTCCTTACCTCTGTAGCTCCAATATCACATGATTAGACAAAGAATGAATACTTCACACACATTGGTGAGGCATGTAGTTCAAAAATGTGTGAGCTAGGTTAGCCACATTACTATTCCAGAGTCATTACTATCACATGCAATGTCAGTGGAGCAACAGGTAGCAGAAGGCTGTGGGTTCTATTCCTACATCAGGTAGTCAGTGCTATCACATGCAATGTGAGTACAGGAACAGGTAGCACACTTGCTTCTGGTGCAGAAGGCTGTGTGTTCTAGTCCAACACCAAGTAGATCGATTGCTGACACTGCCTTGCAGCATAAGGGGGATGTTGCACTCTTGATCATGTACTTCAGATGAGACATTAAACTGAAGCCCCATCTGCTTGAGCTGGTGGTAGGCCAGGTGGATGTCAAACATTCCACGACACCTACTGAATAGAGTAGGGGGATGTTCCCTGATGCCTTAGCTAAATGTCCCCTAATAGTATAAATACCACCTGGGTCTCCCCTGAAAAAAGGCTACTAGCCTACTGGGACTAACCGCATCAAAAAAGTGTAAATAAATAAGATCTGCACACCATTAGAACTCTGTACATGAGTTGCAGCACTGCTCTGCAATGTTACAGATTAATACTAGTCTGCCACATATGACATATGGAGTATGACTCCCTTTTTTAACAAGTACTTAGCTGCCCTGCAATGGTACAGATCACTATTAGTTTTTATTTTTTTTTTAATTTCTCTGAGTCTATTTGGTTTCTAATACCATGATGGGAATAGACCCCATTCCTAAGTCAAAGTATGCTTAAAGTTCATGAAATTAGTATTGTTGCAGTCTTCAATGTCAGCCAGAAGTGCTCTTTGCAGCACCCACAATGTGCCCAGTAATGACTCCTGCAATTCATATGGAGTTACATGTATGGGTAACATATCTAAATACGATTGTAGATTTGTTTATAAGACCCATTGCTCCTACTACTACTGGAACTGTCTGGGTATCGTTCTTCCACATTGCTCTTGTTTCTGCCTGCAAATCCTGATATTTTATGACTTTGTGTCTCTCTGTATGCATACTGGGTATGGAGATGTCAATGATCAATGCTACTTTTGTCTTCTTTTCATGGACCACTATATCCGGTTTTCTAGCATCTGTCTTTTGAACTGTTGGTAATGGGTGATCCCATGTAATGTAGACTCCATCATTTTCTATGATGCATTGTGGCTCAAGTGCAACAGTCTTGCCACAATATTACACCTTTCAAGTATACAGTCCTACTGCCACTAGTGTTTCACAACCAGCAACAAGGTGTACAACTGTTTTCAATTATGTTTTACAAAACCTACATTTGTCTGTTTCTCCCACATGTTCAATGGACTTTGTAAACCAATATGTATGTAGCCCACTATCTTGTGCTGACAATATTAACCTTTCATCTCATGGTTTGAATTTGTCTCTCCTCAACCATTCCTGTGTTCATTCCTGATCAACATCAGGTTCCTCCAGAAGTTTTCTATATTTGCAACTATATTTATAGATTTTCCACATTTCTTGCCTTCTCATCTGGTCCTTCACCTTATATTTTTTCTTTTGTTTTTTCACACATTCAGTTCCTGCCTGATTTTTATCTACTTGTGGTTTGATTTCCATTTAAGCTTGATGCTGATATGCTTCTGCTAGACTAAGCAGAGAAGTCATCTTAGATTTATTCTCCTCATGTTTCAAAACGTTCACTAAATTTAGGTCTTGTGAGGTCAGCAGATGTGTGTGGAGTCCCACAATTGCAGATCTATACATGTAATCATTTTCAAGGAGGACCATCCCTCCTTCAGAATGGGAAATATATAATCTTGGTATGCACTGATTTTTATAAAGAATCCTTCTTGTTTTCCTATCTAATCTATCCCAACATGTTTTCAGGCCAGTCAATCACTTAAAAACTATAAGTTAGCACTGGAAGAACAAATTGGTTTATAGGTTGGATTTTGTATCTAGATGTCGACGCTGTTTTCAGGATTAATTTAAGTCTTCTAAAGTATTTCTTACTAAGTTTTATTTGCATTTATTCATGTTTTATTGTTGATCCTTCATCAGTTCCCAAATATTTATACACTCCCTCTTGCTCAAGTTATTTTATATCACATTCTTGTCCCAAACTGATGTTTTCTTGGTGCTGCAGTTTTCCCACTTTAGAGGTTGCTTTTGCACATTTGTCAAGACCAAATGACATTCTTATATCATCTGAAAAAGTTTTTACAACTTGCAGTTTTGCTTTCAGTTCTTCATATGATGAGCTATACAGTTTTAAATCTTCAACAAAGAGAAGATGAGAAGTCTTTGCACTTTGTTGTTTTCTATAATCCAAATTATAGCCATGGCCTAAGCTGTTAAGTAGACAGCTTAATGGGTTAAGGGCAAGGCAGAATAGCAGCGGTGACAGAGATTCACCCTGGAATATCCCCTCTTGAATTTTTATCCCTGGAATAATAATTTGTCTTTATCATGGCTTAATTGCAAAGTGGTCTGCCACTGTTTTCATGGTCACTGTAATGGAGTCGATCAGTGTAGTGTATCGTATACATTTTTAAGCACTCTTTTATCCATGGATGTGGGATACTATCAAATTTTGTTTGTAGTCAATCCATGCCATACGTAACTTCTCCCCTTTTTTACAGTTCTCCACTATGACTTTATGTAACAACAAATGATCCTTTGTTCCATATGACTTTTTGCTTGCCCTTTTGTTCTATTGCCATAATTTAGTTTTCTTCTAAATGACTATACACTCTGTCAGCATAAATTCCAGTATATAGTTTATACGTCGTCGGAAGGCAAGTTATCGGTCTATAATTTTTAGGGTAGCTTGCAGGTTCACTCTTAAGCAGGAGCATTGTTTTCCTGTTGTTATCCAGGTTGGTGTCTGTTTGGGGTGCGCACATAAATAGTTCTTACTCATGGCTAAATCTTCGTGCACAGAGGTTAATACTTTTAACAAGAAATTAGGTGCTGCATCTGGGCCTGGGGTTTTCCAATTAGAGGCTTTTCTTAACTTTGTTTCAAACTCTATGATGTTACTATAGGCCATTTCATATCCTGCACCTTTAAACTTCTTATTCTTTCTTTTACTTCTTTCCATTTAGCATCTGTGTTATGTTCCACCGGATCTTCATAGATACTTCTCCAAAATGTATTTATTTCTTCTGTTTTTGGTGGTCTTTCAATTCCTTTTACCTTGTTTCCCAATTCTCTATAAAACTTTTTTGGGTCATCAATAAATTGCTTATTTTGTACTTTTCTTTTACATTTATCTGTGTATCTTCCACGTTTTTCTACCTATGCAGAGATTTTTAGTTTATTTGCAATAGTGCATGATAGATCCTGATCTGTTCTAATACTGCACATTGCTTTTATCACATCTACCTTTCTAAGTAATTTTGTTCATCTGTCCCCTCTTCTATACTCTTCTAACAATGACACTTCTTGTCTTAATTGCTTTATTGTTTTCTCTATTCAATACTTCCATGATGGTATTCGATTCCTCCCCTACCTTTCCCTCACTACCCAGTGTTCTTGTCACAGAACTTTATCAGTTACTAATTTAGCTGTACAGTAATATATCCTGTTTACTTCTGTTATATCGCATGGATCTCTATGGACAGTCCTAATTTCTGTCTTCATTTGGTTTATCAAGTTTCTGACTTTTTGGCTTTTATTGACCATCTGCAGTCTATTTCTTTCATTAATCTTAATATGTCTTTCTGTCTGTATTAAATCAGGCAACTCTTCTCTTAGCTCGTTTTCTTCTAGATTGAGGGCACATTTTTTGTCTTCCATTTCCTGCGGGCATTCCATAGAAAGTTCTACTGCATTTTCCTGTGGTACATTCTCTTCAATTTCATCCTGTGCCATCCGTTGTTCTGTCATATGGGAACTCACTGGCCTATCACTCCTCATCATTGACTGTATCAAGAGTTTCCACAGTTTCCTGTTCCTTCCCTTGCTGTTCAGCTTCAAGTGAACATTTATACCGGTTTCCTTTGGAAGGCTCCAAAATATTTTCATATGGCACCTGACCAATTGCTTCCCATTTAACCGGTTTCCTCTTAATTTGGAGGTCCATTGCTCTATCCTGTAGTCTGCCAAGTGTGATGTATCATGCATATGGAGTATGACTCCCTTCTTTAACATGTACTTAGCTGTTGGCACCGGTAAACTTTTAGGTGGTGATGTGCTGTTATTTGCGTTGTCTATTTGCATGCAAGGTTATATAGAGCTGTCACTATGCATATGTTATCAAAGGTTTCATTTTTCATTTCTATGAACATGGTGTGCAAGATCTGCACATCTGTGTGAAAGGTATATCATATGCAAATATACCACCCTAGTTGCCTGTGTTTCTGATGGGTGGGTAGTAGCATCTGACTGGTTAGTAGACACAGCTTTCCCATTGCAACTCCATTTCCACTGATGGCTCCAGTGTCTGTTCAGCCTGTGCAAAAGTCATGTATGTATTCTTATGTATGCCACATTGCCCATTTACATATGGATCTTGCAACATTAGCCTTGTTGGTGCATACCACAGTGCCTCTTCTGTACCCATCCTGCATTGCTGTCTATGAACTGTGTTTACTCTTTTACAAGATATCATCCTGTGCACTAGGCCTATGCAGAAAGTAACATGTTTAAGACTTTTACAGTAATTTACCAAGTCATAGTTGCTGTATTGTTGTTACTATATAGCTGAAAGTTGACAGAATGCAGCACCTGTTCATTCACCACATTTCTTCTACAAAACTCACAGTATTAATAACAGGATTAATAAAAGAATGAGAACCTTACCAAGAAAGGCTCTAGCACCTGTTTATGAACAGTAAGGAAAGGTGGTTGTCTGGCAATACTTTTAAAATGTTCCCTTGGGAAACAGAAGCAGGTACCACTCTAAGAAAATCATAGAGACACAGCCAAGAATTTTGGCATTGCATAATATTTTCCAGTTGATCCTCACTTCCAACTGCAACCCTCTACCACCACTTCAGAATGTGCAAAGTGCATGTTTCTGGACAGCAGAAATGGCAGGTTTAAAAACATCATTTACCCTTCCCAGTTTAATATAAAAAAGCCATTTAAAAGTATACTTGATAACATTTTTGGATGATTTTGTTTCTCCCTCCTGCACCATTTTATGAGATCCTACTCAGTGGCCCATGTCTGTCACTGGGTCTGCCAGCCACCTCCTTTATCCCCACACATTCTCCAATAGTGCTGGAGCCAATGCGGGACTTGAGAGCGTCCTGGGGGCCTGGGTATTTGCATCCACCAGGGGGTTCTATTTTTATGACTTACCCTTGTTGCTTCCCCCCTTTGGCCCTTGTTGTACAAACAAGGAGCAGTGTATCACCCTGCCTCAGCCTTTTCTTCACCCGATTCACCCCTTTGGCTTATGTCTCCTAGTGTGACACCACCAGCATCCACCAACGATGGTTACAGGAGACACCCACAGAAACACTCACCCACCAGGAATGGTAACACCCATCCCTCCCTACCACTCTGTTAGATGCCCAAGCCTCTAAATGAACTCAGGTCAGCCGTGCTGTAGTCAGGGCTGTATCCCTCCATGTTACCAAAGCATCTGAGTACCTTCTGCAACTGAATTAAGGGGGACATTCTTAGTCACTTGTGAAGTATATAAGATGAGTTCAAGCTGTCTTGTGCACTTTACACAACCATTCTGATTTTCAAATGCCCTGTGCTGCCTAGGACTCCCACAGTGTACATTAAGGAAGTGAGATTTGGAGCACCACCTGCAAATGTGGTACTGCATGGGGTGGCTCTAAGTAACTGACCTTCCAGGCATGATGCCCAGTTACAGTACTTGTGAGTCTGGGATTCATAAATACCTGATTTATATCAGTGTGGGGAAGGACAGGGTTCCAGAGGTATTACGTATGTGCTGCATTTTTGTGGTACATTCCTATGCCTTCCAATAGTGAAAATATGTGTGAAATAGAGCTGATTTCCCTACAATGTTAACTGATGGAAGTAATCAGAGCTGTGTGTGAACAGGAATGTATGCATACCATGTGTTACAATGTATGAGGGAGTCCATGGTTGCCTGTGCATAAATGGAGGTTTTGAGTACTATTATGTATGTATGGCATATGTGTGTATTTTCTCTCTCTCTCTCTCTCTCTTTATGTATGTAACACACACACAGACAGACAGACAGACAGACAGACACACACACACACACACACACACACACATATTTTTTTGCCAGCTACTACTGACTTCAGATTTTAGGCTTTCCACCACAGCTTCTCAGTCCAAAATCAACTCACACGGAGTACACCTTAGACATGACTTTTCACTCAGTGGGTCCTAATCTTCCAGACACGAAGATCTCATGACCATCAAGTTATGCCCACCCTTGTGACTGGGGCAGAGTAGCAAAGAATCCAGTCGCATTATGTTGTGGCAACCAGAGGCCCTACCCCCCATCAAACATGCTGGGTTGACATTTTCAAGGTAGGTGTGCAATGGTGGCATGTCCCTCTTAGCTAGCCAATCTTCTACAGCACTAGCTCATGTCACAGCCCTGGTATTACCAATGGGGCTTGTAAATCAGCTGTGTTCTCCCAGCACAACCCCCTACCCTACCCCCTAGAACAGGCAAGCAGACAATGCTGCACAGTAATCAAAAATCAGTTCACCTGAGTCAGTCAGAAATTTACCCCAATATCAACAAAACTGAATAAATTAATGCAATGACATTGATAATGACAACAATAATGGAAGACAAAAATAATATTTCTTTTGGTGCTTCTGACAAGTTAGTGGAAATTCATACAAAATAAACATTTTGCACAGAATTTCACTTTACATGTCTTAAGTCAGGTAAGTCTTTTTTAGTGTTTTTTTTTCTGTGTAGAATAGACCTGAAGCTAAGGCTGCCACAAAAGCTAAACTGGACAAATGTTTCACTGAAGTCACAGATATAGCTCTTAAAAATGGCTTTATTATTAACAACCCCATCTGAAAAGTACATCGTAGTTCGATTCCATCATGAATGTCTGAACACACATTATATAATGATGTGCTTTCTAGCTAGATTCGAATGCTTCTATTTTTACTGGTTATTTTCTCCTGATTCACATAAAAGGAAGGGAAATATCAGGTACTCATGATGTTCTCTTACATAGGACATTTGACAGCTCTTCAAATTTCCAGTGACATTACTGAAATAATATCTTAATAACGAACAAAAATATGGCTTTTCCCTTATGTCACTGACTTTTGATAAAGAAACCCATCCGCTGTCCTCTTCTCCCGCCCTCCCAAGACTCCCACTGAAGGTTCTCTCACTCTCACTCTGTCACACCCATTCTTATTACATACTGTAACAGGACTGTCAACATTCTCATCTAAAACCACATATTCTGAATGAAACCTCATACTATGGTAATTGCTATACAGAGCTTTTGGGTTTTATGCTTTGCTAGATCTTTATAGTTAATGAACATTTTAACTAATGTCCACTATGTGCATTTGCTTGTGAATAAAGGATGGCACCCAAGATAATTCCATGCATCATATAAAATTCATGCAAATTATAGTATGGAAATTGTATAGGTTAAACAATTTTAGATTTAAATTCTTCACAAAATTAAATCTGTAATTACCTTCTTAACACCTTTAGGGTAAGCTGAAATGCTTTTTCAAGAAGCAGTTAATTAAAAAAAACACATCTTGTGAAGATTCTACAAAATATATTTTTTCAGTAAAGATGCAGCAGAGATGTAAAATGCTACCAGATGCAAAGAACAAGTATTTTTCTTGTACAAATGCAGCAGAGCTTTGAAAAGGAAAACGGTGTGACCTAGCTGGAAGAAAATAGATAGGATTTACTTACCCAAAGTAAAAAGCAGGGATTTGTCAGATAGGACTGTACTCAATAATATTTTCCTGTTCTGAATCATTCCTGGATACCCACTTCGGTGTGACTTACTTTAAAACATCAGTTCAACAGTTGATCAAGTCAGTGTGCAATTTTGTTCAAGATTGTTTAGTGGATTTTTTATAAATTCTGACAGCAGTGAATAAATTCTTTACATGGGCTGCAAACTAGAAGAGGGACAGCTCGTTGTCCATGGTTAGTAAGCTCATTTCAATAAATATTGCCTGTTTAACAACTGCAGCAGCTAAGTAGACTTGAAAGTCAAAAGTATAGTTATCTTTTGACGTTGGAAGCGTTTGTAGTAGTAGTAGGACCAGCTAGATGTCAATGTTTTTCTTATACCATCTATCAGTTCAAAATGTTTTATTTTACAATTCTTGGTGCAAAAGTCAATTTGTTTTCATGTTTAATTTTCAAACTACGTTGCCTACTTTCTTTAAGTAAAAAAAAATCACATTATTCTTTTTTAAAAGCTTGTGGCTGGCTGATAATTGACATATGCAGTGGTAAGTGCACAACTCGGGTGAATTATAACTGTTGGCATCCACCTTTTGAACAGAGAGGCAGCTTACTATAGCTTCTATAAGTTAATAATGCAGATGGCTCATTTTAAGAGCATACAATAATTCTGACATTGGCATGCCAGGTTAGTCTGGCTGGTAGCACCATGTTACCATAAAAACAGTAGTGAAAGGTATATTCTTAGCCTCTCCTGGCAAACATTGTGTGTTTGTGAAAGCAAAGTAGTTTTAGTAGACATACATGTAATGTTGGTAAGATAGCAATGAAAGGTAGTGGGCTGAGTGTCATACACCTTAACTCCAGGGAAGCCTGTGTTCATAACAATGTTCTTCAGTCATCCATTGGGAAGGGGGTTGCGGGTGTTGGTTATAGCCAAAGACAAGTGTTATTTTTCATACACTCTCAAGCCAAGCACCTTGGCTACATTGTTGTAAGTGGTACAGTTTATGGAGCTGTTCTTGACAATTACAACTTATTTAGTTGTCCATTGTTTCCACTGTATTAATTCCACACTGTTGCCACATCTTCCACCTCAAGAAACGTGGCAGGGCTACAGTGCAGTCCTGTACTACAGGGCAGTTCTGCAGGTGCAGCATTTAATCATTTTAGCTGATTAGTTCATGTAGCAAGCTCACACAGAAAAATTCAGAACAAAAACTCTAAAAACAGTAAATACATGACCCTACACTAATTATAACTATTAAATTATAACTAATAAATATGTTTTACCTTAATGTTTGCTACCTAATATATGTGCTTTACATCCTACTTATCTAACCTCTTTGTTTCTCTCTCCCTTCATTCAAATAGTTGCCCTACCTGCCCGTTAGGCACTATAACTGGGGACCTACCCTGCCCTGTTGACCAGCAACCTCTTATCACCTACTAACGTCTTCACCCCACACCAAGGAATTGCCTCTTCTCTTGCTCTGTGAACCAGCCCCTGAAGAATAAGAAATCAGAAGAAAGTATGTGTTATACATATTCTGTCAACAGAAGTTACACTGTATAACTTATTGTAGCTCTTAAAGCATAATCCCCTGCTACGGCGTACAGCAGCTACTACCACCCTTTCCTCCTTCCTATCCCTCTTTCTCTCCTATGCCCTTGTTAATACACAATTTACTGCCTTTTCCTCTAATTCCAGTTCCAATACCTACTAAAGGGAACTTCTGTAACCAATTTGACATTGGCCACTAGGTGGCGCCTCTGTCCTAAATTATTCTTCTGCCTTGAAACTCTTCTCTCAGGAACTTAGTATCTTAAGCTTGCAGAGCTATAGTCTCACACTATCCTTATATCCTCTAACTCTGTATCAGCCAACTATACCCCCTCCATCCCTACTATCAAGACTACCATCTCAGACCCTTCTTCACCTCTCACTTACCTTAACAAACAGCTCTCCACTGATTGTTCTCCTAGGGCTCACTCCTTTTGTGGGTCTACCCGCTCCATTCGCCCTGCGGGCTCACTCCGCTCCCCTACCCTGCTCCCAATTTCCACCTGCCCCCAGTGCTTCTACATATATATTTACCACACCCCCTGCAAATCAAGCAATCACATAGACCAACTCCTTAAAGTGCCAAATCCTACCTCCCACCTGTCAATCTCTATTAACACCCATCCCTATATAATTACCTACACACTACAACTTATAATGTCCCTATCACTACATACACACACATTAAACCCTTACTTCTACTATCACTTCTATCTGTTTTAGCTGTACCCTATATACTTACATCCTATGAACACCTCAGCCACCTACACTTTCACAACCCCATGAAAGAAACCTCTACACCAACATTCATCTTCCCTCATAGCCACAATTATACATCATATCCACCAAATTATCTATCATCCAAATTTCATAGGCTCACTCACATCACATACTATAGCATTAGATCTAAAAAATACCATAACCTAACATGTAAAGGACTAACACTATATCTTGCAATACAAGTCCACTCCCTAATTGATGGTGATATACACCCAAACCCTGGCCCAAATTCATCCACTTCCATCAAGCCTAGCACACCAAATGCTACTAATTCTGATCTGGTCAACAAATCCTCCAACTCTCTCCTTATAGCCCATCTCAATATTCGTAGCATAAACAATAAAGTTGCTCACCTACATGCCCTCATGGATGTACATTCATTTGACATCCTCTGCCTCTCTGAAACATGGCTTAAACCAACCATACAGGATACTACAGTTATTCCCCCTGGCTATAGCATATTGAGACGGGACCGTAACTCTACGAAAGGAGGAGGGGTAGCTATCCTATAAAAATCTGAATTGCAAATCACTTCCATTGATTCTAAGCCTCCCCTAATTAGCAACACTGAAATTCTTATCTCTAAATTTCAACTCAACAAATGTTAATCCATCTA